>NC_134826.1:131949142-132230176 GCF_004210375.1 Tachypleus tridentatus
TGACTCTTTATCACTGTCATTCTAGCACTGCTCAGTTATGTTTGTGACTTTGAAAAAGACATGTGTGTATGGAGAAATGTTGATTCTCAGTCCAAACTACAGTGGCAGAGAGGAAAAGGAGAAACAGCAACAAATTACACAGGCCCGTCAGAAGATCACACAAAAGGAGATGGTAATTTTGAGGCAAAATAAAATACTCCTGTATTATGACATTTCTTTGATTTGTGTTTTTAGAAACATAACAAATGTTTGATAATTTGTGTAAATTATTTTGAAGATAAAGAAGACATTAGTGTATCTTGAAGATTCCTCTTTAACAGTTTCCAGGACTCTTAGTGAAGTATTTAAATGCTATGAGTACTTTTAATTTCATTCCCATTCTTTATTTCGTTTATTTTGGTTAAAAAAAGCCTAAGGAATGGTAATTTTTGTGAAAAATATTTATCTATTAACGATCAATGAAAATAATACAATTATGCCACATTTTTTATGTGGGATGTTAATATAGACTTTGTCATCAACATTACCAGAGCTTGTGTGGTAAAAACCTCTGTTATCACACACAAAATAATGGATTTCTTAAAGGAAATTTTACAGATGGGTATGGAAATTCATGCTTAGTCAACTATAAATTATTTATATATGTTTAATTCTCTATATTTAAAAAAATTTTTTTTTGCATTGGTCCATTGGGAGATATGAATATTAAACGGATATTTTGGATAAAATTATAAGTATACTGTGAGATTTAATAATCTACAACAATTAATAAAGCAATTTATTAGAAAGTGAAATGTTTTGTAGTTGAAGGTTTCTAATTATATAAAATTATATAAACAGGATTTATAATTAATTGTTGGACACAGTAAAATCCTAATTAGGCCCTTTGTACAAGTTCCATATTTAAAAATGTACTTTAATTCTGAGAATAAATTTAACCTTTGCAAATAGAGTAAAACTGACCGACCTTTCAGCTTTGAATTCAGATCAGTTAGCCTCTTGATTTCTTCTTGTTGCATGAGAATCATTCTATTAATAATGCTGATTTTTAATGAGGTGAAACTGATGTCATTTGGTACAGTTGTTTAAATTAACATGGTGTGCATAGACTAGTGTGAAAGTGTACCTGACACAAACTTTTATAGAGCAGTCTTCAATATGTTGTGTATTATATTTGATTTTCACAGTTATAGACTATTTATTTTACCCTATGCAGCATTCCTACTTGTCAGATTTGGAGTCAAACTGAAACCACTAAGTCACAAGCATATATCTTGAATGTAAATTCTTTAGTAATACATTTTATTTTTTTGTGAACAGCGAACTTGTACATTTCACTAATCTCTTGCAACATTTCATGTAGTTACACCTTGTAAATATGGAACTTAGTCATCATTCATTCTCTGATATTGTGCAAGTCCAGTGCAACTGTAATTTAGTTAAAGATAATAATTTATTTTTGGTAAATGTGATTTTAAAAATTTGTTTCTTCTGTTTTGTGTTCTGCTTTTAAAATAATTCTTTTTCTTGGCTTATGATTACAGAAGATGGATATTATGTCTATGTGGATGTCAGTTCAGCAGGTAAATCCGTTGGGAAGATGTGGGGACCAGTTTTAAAAGAAACCTACTGTCTTCATTTTTGGTATCATATGTTTGGTGCACATGTTGGATCTCTTTCAGTTATCTTGCAATCTGTACAGAATCCAAACATGGAAATTGAAATATTTAAAAAAAAAAGAAATCAAAACATATGGTGGAAAGAAATGGTGGTTACACTTTCACCAGAGGAAGACCTGAGAGTTGGAGGCTATAAGGTATCTTGTTTTGATAGTTGAAAAGTAGGAAATTTGAATTTTGGTTAAAATTTAAAATGTAATTTTAACTGAGGCTTTTGTTTCTAGCCAGTTTCACAAGCAATTACATATGAGACCTTAGGTAAAAAATAATATTAAATGTGTAGTGGTATACATTTTTTGTGTAAGAGTTATTATAACACACTGCAAATTAAGATATTCTTTCATTTTTTTTATTTCATGGCCTTTATGAAGAATGTGATAAAAAAAAGGGAGTAGCTTAATTTCAAAATTAAACCTTACATAATTACGATCATCAAATTTTCTTCTTGATGCTATTTAAAGACATAAATAAAACTATCAAAGTATTTTTATTAACAATCCCTGGATTCAGTTATTAGTTATCAGTAATGCAAGTCACTAATTACTATATAAAAATAATTTACAAGTAAAATTCCCACAGATTTACCACATTTCATTAATTTTTTTGATATAAATAATAATCACAATTAGGTGTGAGTCATGCAGTAGATTCTGCTTAGTTTAAAAGACAGTTTGCTTGTATCTCTGAAATAGACTTGTGTAAGTATACCATTGAATATGCTTACAGTCAGTATGTATTAGGTTGTTCAGAAATAAATGTCGTTTTTGAACTGCAAAGTTTGGAAAAGTATAAGCCAGTGTTGTAAAACATGCTTTAATCAAAGCACACTTTTGCCAGCATGTAAAAATGCTGTTTATGTCAGTGCTATAGAAATCAGAGTTTCTGTGGTCAGTGAACTCCCTGAAAGCTTCTTCTGCAGCTGCCTTGTTTTGAAAGCGTTCAGTGTTCGAAAAGCTGCCAAAGTGCTTGAAAAAATGAAAATATGTAGGGGAAAGGTCTGGGTAATAAGGTGGATGAGGCAGAATCTCAATTCCAAATTTGTTCAATTTTTGGAGTGCCATCTGTAACAGGTCTCTTAATGCCAATTTGGTTGATCTTCATTCAGCATGTGCGGAACCCACTTATGCAACTTTTTTGCGTTTCCAATTGCATTCAAGTGGTTGGCAATGCTTGATTTGCTTGTGCCTAGCTTTACTGCAAGCTCATGTAATGTTGTGCGAGGGTCTGTCTCAACTGCTTCTCTTTATGTGTTTTCATCTTAGGATGGCTTCCCTCCATGACCTTTATGGTCTTCAAGACTTTTATTTCCATGCCAAAACTTTTGGAATCAATGCTGAACTGTACATTCAGCAACAGATCCATGGCCAAATGCCTGGTTGATGTTCCATGTAGTTTCTGTAGCTTTTGTCCAAGTATTAAGTTATAGAGGAAAATTAGATAAAAGTCCTTCTTCTCCATGCTGCCTTGGAAGTTGTGAAACTTACTCTAAGTAGGGTTGAAATAGCCAACAATTAAGACACCTTGCAAGTGACAAACGTTGGATTAAACCAACCAACCATTGATAAGTTACTCAGTATTCAGCTTCTAAATGTCATTGTGAGAATTCTGACATTTATTTTTGGACAATCTAATAGTATCCATTTTGGCATTCTGTTGTATAAACGTTTGCCTGTTTATGCATTCTTTTGTTATCTAATAAAGGAAATTTTAGTTTTGTAAATAGTTTCACTGCTTTTATTAGATGGCCAGAATTGATATAGTAAACAGTGAATGGCTGAGAACATTGTCAATTATTTTTGCAGTCAAGAGTAGTCCTATAGGAATGGTCTGGTGCCTTTAATTATTATATTTTTTTGTGTCACTGCAATTTTAGATATGGTTAGTTTTAAATTTGTGATCAGTAATAAATATTATTTAGTAAGAACGATGGTAAGAAGAAAAGTAGTGTTTCAAAATATTTTTGATAATGAAGAAACAAGCACTAAAATTATAGACTTTGAGTTATAAGTTCTGGAAGTATATATATAGATAGTGAAATATATTTAAATGAAGTTGAATAAGTAAACAAAATCATGAGAAAGGACTCTGTTAAACACAGTAAATCCCAACCTCTAATTAATCATATTATAACTATAAGTTTTTTAAAGCCAAAACAAAACACATTAAAATTTAAAAGATAAACAAAATATGCTGCATTTTAAAAAATTGATTCTTGGGTATAAGCTACAATGTGGGATTATAAAATGTATTCTCGGTTTTGGAGGTGACTGAAGAAGTAGGACCCACATTGTGGTGGGGATACACAGTCTCTCAGTCTTAACCTCCAATCTGCTAGTCTTGCATAAGAAATAGACACAATTAGACTACAAATTAGGAGAGCGAGATGTGGGTTCTCAAGCCTGCAATCTCCCACATCTATATCACCTTTCATTGCCTGCAAACAGTTGTGGGAAGGTGACTGTTCTCGCAAGTTAAAATAAGAATAAGATAAAGATAAAATAAAAATAAGGAAATAAGGTACTACCAATTGGGGTGAGTAAGATGAACCTTACCTCTTGAAGTTAGCATTTGTGCTCCCAATATGGTAGAGGTACTAATTAACATGACATTGAACCATATCAGTATACTAAGTTTACTGTGATTGTTGTGCTTTTATGTGTGGCTCAAGGTGTACATCCGCATAAAGTAGTGCTAAGTTTCTAAATGACCTTATTTTTACTAAAAATAACTATTTGTAATTTTAATAAAATTTCTCTAATTTTCACTGTATTGAAATATGTATTATATCACAGCCTTTAATTTTCTTTTTTCTGTGTGAGGTTACATTATTTCAAACATAATTGTGTGTCTGGAATCTGCCATTATTAATTTTAATAGTTAGTCTTATGAAAAACTGGGTGATAGTGAAATGGTGTTACTTCATTACACTACTTCAGTAACTTTTCTGGGATTTACTGTTACATGAGTACTTTAAAATATGTATTACTTTTTACTTATGTAAAATCAAGAAGAAATTATCTGCTTTTACTCCACTACATTTCCTTTATAAGACTGTTGTTATTTTTGAAAAATTGGAGAAAATCACACTGATTGCCATGGTGATAGCTTTTGTTTACACGAAGCACAGAGCACCTACTGTTTCAAATAAGACAATCATAAGAAGTGGTATTTCCTGTGCCACTGCTTACTATGTCTGACACAAATAGTCATCTGTGGTCTTATTTTCACTGAAGACAATTGTGGAAAATTCAGTGAAGTTGCAGAATGTGAGCATTTGTTTAGTTCTACATGGATTTTGTTCACACTGAGATGAGCTAATTTATCTAGTAGGATGTTTGAAAATTAGCTGCTGGTGAAGTTAAACAATAATTGCAATGTGTGAAGAGCTGTACCATAGATAGTAATACTGATTGATTTAATAAAAATAAAATATTTTTTCAGACAGCTGTTCCATTTTGTTAAAACAATTGACATTTGAATTATTATTTACTTTGTTTCTCTCTCTAAACACAAATGCATACACATAGATCTACTTTTAAGAAATAAATGGGGCTTTGTAATAATGATTCTTATTACTTTTAGGTGATATTTGTAGCAAACCATAACTTTATAACTCAGATGAAGGGTGATATTGCTATAGATGACATCTCAATCATAGGAGGCAACTGTTCTGTAAATTTAGGTATTTATTGTTATTTAATTTATTATTTGCTATCTCGTAATTCTGATTAGTTTTTAAAAAAACATATTTACATTTCAATATCTTATGTTGTTTTATAATTGAAGAAATATGTATTTGTTGTCTGAAAACCTTTAAAAACAGCAAACAGCAAGAGATATATATTTCAGAATTTTTTCAAATTTTTTATAATGTATATTTGTGTATACAAAAAATATAATTTACAAAATGGTGCTAAATGGGCTCATAAGTTACTAATATTTTATTCTGAAACCAGTAATTTGAAATGAAAAACGTTCTGATATATATATGTATATATATAAATAATATGGGGGTTAACATATACAATGTAAACAAAAATATATATGTTGATAGATAGAATCAGATTTTGCTTTTAACTTTTCATCTGGCATAGCTGTAACATTAGTAATATTTTGAGTATAACAACACTTTTAGATGTTAGTACACATGAAACTTACCTCTAGAATTAAAATCAGTAAAGCAGCTCACATGTTTATGATCTTATTTGTATTTTACAGTGCATTTGGCTTGTTATGAATTATATGTAATCTGGACTAGACCTAACATTAAAGTTTGAAAAAAACAGGGGTCTGTTTTTACTAGTTTTTGATTTCTTATGCTATCTGTAGAAATGTTTTTGTAACAAATATTTTATTGGTTGGCAGTTGGCTAATTTGAATTCCAACAATATAAGAATAATGAATTTTATAATAAATAATTTTTATACATGAGAACATTCTACTGTGAAAGAAATACCCAATATGTGTTTAAATATTTTATCAGCTTTTAAGTGTGATTTAAAACGTTTTTTTCCCAAAAGATGATCCATCACTACTGTGTACATTTGATATGGGAGTAGACTGTGGATACACATCCACTTCTGCTAATGAATCATATGCCATCACCTGGAGCCTTAAGGAAGGAGGGAATGAAGTGTCATATGGAGTGCCTGAAATCGATCATACTCTTGGCTCAAAATATGGTAACATATTTTTAAAATTTTGTTAATTTATTTTGTAGCTTGCTTAATACATTTTTATCCACAGAACAGCCATTCAGTTAGTGGGATCATCTTCTGAAAATGTTTATTAAGGGTTAGAAATATCTATTATCCATTTATTTTAAGTGAGTATAGTGTGCATTAATTACTTATTTACTACAAAAATTATTTTAAATCAGTTATTAGTTCTTCACCCCAAAATAAAAACCAACCACAAACAAAAACAAACTGGGAATGCTACAACTATTGTTACTTTTAATCAAATGAAAATAAGTCATGATTATAATATTAATAACGTTTTAATTTTTTGTGTATTCCACGAGCTGATTGTGTTCCTCTCTAAAATTTACATCTAACAAAATGATGCTTCACTTTGTAATGCATATGAATTTAATAGATTTTGAATTGAAGATAACTGAAAGATTGGTAGTTAACAAAAATTTAATGAAATTAAACTTTTTGTATGTTTTTTTCTCACTTGATTTAACTTAATATGATACTTTTGTTAAAATATGATAGGTTGAGATGTACTTTGTGAACAAGTATTTATTTCTGGCTTTGTCAATAGTATGGAGTACTAAATATAAAACAGCTTAAACATTCCATTTAAAAAAGAACTTGTGATTTATATTATGGAAGGGCATATTAACACGATAAAAGGGCCATCTGAAATAAAAAACAAACAAAACAACAACAACTTATTAACATCCCTCTGATTAACAGTATGAGTTTTGAAGTTGTTGTCTGTTTAATTTGCTGGATTTTAGGGTGCTGTGTGAGGTGTTTTAGTGTATCTATTTTATATATATAATTGAAATGAAGAAATCTTAAGAGTATGGGTATTGACTGTACTTTAGCTAGTGAGATGTGAGTTTTTATTAAATGTTGATAGAGTTTTATGTGTTTCATTATTACTTTATGAGCTTGGCAGTTGTATTTCTTCAGTAAGTAATAAACTTAATGCTTGTGTCATTGAAATATTTCTAGCTGATTTGCTTATTGTGAATACTAAAATTATTATGTTACATTACTGATTCATTATCAGTATTTCTGGATTTTTTGTAAGTAAATATTATTTCTTTTGTATAGTAATTAGAAATAAAAAATGTGAAAAAAATGCAAAGTGCTCAAAACACAATATTGTTAAGGTTCTCAGTATCATCTTTTTTGACACTGTCACTAAGCTTGTGTTTGAATATATACTTATACTATGTCTAAACATTTGAGTCTGCTTTAAGTACAATTATAGTCTTGGTTTTGTTTAACTTAACTCTCACAGGTGGCCACATGTTCTTGTCAGCAAAATTTACTGGAAATGATGATGTTATCCTTCAGAGCCCTAATTATAAGGGTGATGGTGTGAAAAGAAACAAGTGCATAACATTTTTCTACTACTTTAATGCAAGGTATTCAAATAAGGCAGTTTTGAAAGTTTTTGGAAAAGATTCATCGGAACAGTGTAAGTGAAACAGGCTTTAAATATTTTAAAACTGCTATTTTATGCATGCACACTATTATTATAATATTTTCTTTTTAGGTTGCTCAAAATCATACACATAATTAAATGTAGCACATCTGTGTAAAAAGAATGTGGAGCTTATAATGAAACTGTTAAGATACCTTATAATATGTAAAAAGAATGTGGAGCTTATAATGAAACTGTTAAGATATCTTATAATAATGTAAAAAGAATGTGGAGCTTATAATGAAACTGCTAAGATACCTTATAATAATGTTTTCTGAAGTGAGAAATTTCTTTTTTACTGCCATCATTATACATACATTAAATAGATTGATTGAATTTTTGTTCTTGTCACTTGTGAAATGAGGTGTTAAAATACATTTTGAAACATGAGTTACAGTAGGTGCACTACTTATGACCAGTAGAAGGTATTTTATGATATACACAGAGTTATAAGGTATATCATGAAAGAAGAATGATGAAGATTATTTAATTATATTACAGTAAATGTAACTGTGTTATCAGCTATGCTCCTTTATGAATTTTAGTTCAGTTTTTTACCTGTAGTTTGATAGCTTTAAGAGTGTCTCTACTTTCCAAATACTTGAAGCACAAGTATTCTTTGTTCCTTCTTTTTAAAAATTGTGATTGAAATCCAAGTATGTGCTTTGGTATAAAATGTTTTTGTAAACGTGTTTATACCATAAAAGTTAACAAAGAATTATTTGTAGTAATCTTATTTCAGCTTATTAGTATATAACTATTTTGGTAAACATTAGATTATAAGAGATAACTATGTTTTTGTACAGTGTTTTAATTGCATTAAGAAATTAAAATGTAAGGGAAAAAATTTTTAGAATCCAGAAGCTTGCATTATTAAAAATCTGTTGTAACAAAAATACTGGAGATTTATTCTAGTAGGTAGGTTGATAGATAGAAATGACCCGGAGAAGTAGAATATAAAGTGGAAAAGGTGTGGTAAAATATGTTATCATTGAATTTATTGTAAATGTGGAGAAAATTCTTTTGTACTATTTACATTTATATACAATAAGTAGTTATTACCATAATTCAGTTATCTTTTTTAACTTATAGATTCGAAGTAAATGAAAAATGTATTAAACATGTTATTAATTAATTTTCAGAACAGTACAGTATTTGTTAAAATGTACAGTTTATTATTATATATTTTAAAAGTACAAGAATTAATGTTTGTTGACATGCTTCCAATATTGTTGTCAAGACCTCAGTTTTCAAGACCAAAACCTGAGGATTCAAGACCAAGACTGAGACCTTGTAATAAATTTTGTAGTGAAAAATGAAAATCACGTGCACAAACTCTGTTAACATCTTAATAAAAGATCTTTCAAATGTTAACCCCACATTCTTTGTTGTAATGTATCCTCTTATGAAAACAAAATAATTTAAAAAAATAAAAAAGGTCAGCAAATAAAAGTAAAACCAGCATTGGTATCAGTAAGTTCTTTATGATATTTGAAGTCAAACAGTATCACAGAATATTTACTAGACATGTTGAATATCAGGGATAATTGCTAACATTTACCAGGTGAAATCCACACAAACTTGTAATAAGCGTACTTGTAATGCAATGTAGAGTAGCAGTTAGTTTTGAATAGCAACTGTTATAACTGTGAATTGGTGTACAGGAAATATGAAAGTTGATGACATAAACAGTAAATAAGGGAGATGTTCTTATTAATTATTTAGAGTTTCTTTAAAATCATACACAAACAGTTTTGATATATTTGTTTTAATGAAAATCTGTTTTCATTTAAAATTTTGGAAACATAAGATTTTATTTTCTAATTTTAGACTCTGAGTTGTGGTCAAAAACAAAAACTGATGTTATTTTTAAGAAATGGTTATATGCTGAGATTCCATATTTAACAGAAGGAGATTTCAGGGTAAGAGAAAGGATATGAATATATAGAATTTGTACATTTCTTATTTTATGTTTCCTTTGATGAGTTTTTTCATGATTCTGAAAGACACTTGATCAATTTTTTTTTACCATTTACTCTTTGCTGTTTCTTTTAATCATTTCAGGATGAAACTTAATTTATGACCCAAATGTTTTAAGTGTGAATATAACTGGTTTTCTTCTATAAATACAGATATAAATTGTGAAATACTAATAATATAGTTATGGCTTAAGTAGTTAGCTACTTTTTCTATGTGTGCTGTAATAGATAGCAAGTCTAGATTTTTTTTTCTTCTGTCATTGATGTTTTAATTTTGTAAAGTGATAAAATTTGATTTGAAAAATGTAAGTTTTATTCAAAAACTCTCCATCCTTCTTATGTAATTTCATATAAGATGTTGGCTTATTGTAGTCTAAGTGTGGTTGAATTTTAAGAATAATAAATTAAGTGATAATAATTTGAAAAAATAAAAGTAATGAATTTTATGCCAGATATATTTAGTTATATAAAGCATAAAAACTATTATCTGATTCTTATTTTTTTTAGCATTTGGAATTTGATTTAGCAAATTAGATAAAGTTTTTTGTATGTAATCAATAAACATATTAAATTTAAATTGTTAACAGTGATTGTTAGGTTTTAATCATACTATTTTGAAAAACTTTATATAAAAATTTCAATTTTCATTAGGTGTCTGACAAAAACAAATTGGCCTAAAACCATTTTAATGTTTTGAGAAGAAGGTCACTTTGGTTATGTTTAAACTTGATGTATTGATAAAAGATAAATTCAGTCATATTGGTCATTATTGTATGGATTAAGTGCATTGAAGTTTCAAGTTATTTTATATTTCCTAAGAAAATATGTTTCTCTTCAAATATTTATGTTTATATAGTTTGAGAAGTTTTTAGTTTAATGGATTTTAATTTCTTGCGATTCCTTCACTTAAAAACTCATTTTTCTGAGGAAGAGAAAATTACAGTGAGTTGTGAATTCTGAGTTAAAAGATTGCTGAAGAGATTCCATCTTAGCACCCCGGAATGATTTAAGTTCTATATGTAATACAATACTAAATTATATTGAAGATTACACTGTTCATGCAAGAAGGTTTTATTGTCCACATTTATAATTAAAATTGTGCTGTAACGTATGAAAAATGCTGAACATACTAGGTCTGTTTTTGTATTATGAAAAAGTACAATACTAATAACTGTTAAATAACTTGTCGATTTTGTGTTGTTTTTTACTAGCAAATTATTTTTCTGAAAAGTGTTTATGTTGTGGATGAATTATTGTGGCTTCAAAGGAGTATTTGTCTGTCTATAAATACTTTCTCATTTTAGAAGCTTGGTTTATACATTAATCAGTTCAATAATATCTGTTTCTTATTTTCATCTATCTAATTCTTTATGAAGATTGAATTTCGAGGATTGTTAGAATCAGACAGTTCCTCTCCTACCTTGGCAATAGATGATGTAAAAATAGTGGATGGAATTTGTACTGAAGCTGGTAAGTCAGTAGTTTTATTATTTTCTTGTGAAACATATACATTTCTTTTAACTTTGAGCTAAATACTCAGAAAAAAAATATTTTTGCCTTAAAAGTTATTTTTAATTGTATGTAAGTGTTCCAAAATATATTATCAGATTATGGAAAATGTTTCTCTAACACAAGTAGATTATTACAGTTTGATTTACTGTAAGTTGTAAGATATCTGCTCTGAAACAGAATCATATTTTTACAGATGCAATTTAATGCCATTTATGTCAAGTACCAAATGAGGTATTCTCCCCTCTTAATAAGACAGAAGTTGCCCATCTATAATCATGCAAAGAACACACCAAATAGACCAGTGTAATGTTGAGCAATATTCTTCTTACAAATTAATCACTCTTCAACGTGCTACATACTTACTTGGAGAAAGTTTGAAATCAAATTTAGCCCCATTTTTATACACGAATTGAACGCAGATTGTGGTGGTGGATGTATTGTGTTGGCAGAATAAACATGGATGGATATATTCACTTATGGGAGCCACATGCTACGTTCTATTGTTTTGGTTATATAACTTATGCAGTCTTGCCCTTATTTCAGCTGGATTGATGATAATTTCCATGAAAAAGCATGTTAAATTGGCTGGTGTGTTCTCTAAAAAGGAGAGGATTGACTAAATGAAGCCCACTTGACTTCCATACCATCAAACTGTAAAGCATGTATTTTGCTAAGTGATTTCAAACACTAAAACATGCCCTGGAAATTATTGTTTCAGAAGAATGATTAAGGATACTTTAGGATAATATTAACAATGATTTTATGCATGAAGTAAAATGTTAAAAACCATATGATTGTAGGCTAAATGATAAATCATGCTTATCAAATCATGTGATATTTTATCTCACAGCTGATTTGCACAATAATAACGTTTAGAGCATGATTGTGGTTACTCTATTACAGTGGCTTTTCCCTGCCATTGCTAAAATATAAATTCTAGTATGAACACACCTCTTTACACAGATTATTCATTTTTTATTAAAGTTGCACTTTCTGCCTGGAAGATATGCCACCACCTTTGTGCAAACACCACCCACCTAATATTCACACAAATCTGCACTACTGTGTGATGACACACCATGTAGAAATACTCCCCAGTAGAAGTGCAACGTAACCTCTTGTGCAAATACTTCTTTATGTTCATGTGTGAAATTCCTCATTCTTTTCCTCATCACATTCATGGAAAGACATATTTAAATTTGTTAAAATGGTTTACTTTGATCAACCTTTCAATATGAATTCATAAATTAACTTGATTACTTTTCTGCTGAAGCAAACAAAAATTTAACTTAGAATTACCAACAATTTAGGAAGTGTTTTTTTGCCTGTTGAGACAATGATGGCCATCATCCAGTGTGCGGTGGGGTTCATATTACAATCTCGACCCTCATATTCTGTTCCTGTCACATGTGTCTTTTCACAAATATTTGAAGCTGAAGTTAAGGAGGATGAATTAGAGTAACTTTATCCACCAAATACTTCTCTTCCTGATGAATATCTTTAGACTTTTCCTGCCCATCTTTCATCTAATTTCTGTTTTTGGTTTCTTTTCTTCTCCCTGACCAGCTCATTTTCCACCTTTTTATTTGCTTAGATATCTGTGGTTGGCTGAGAACAGATAGCCCATTCTATAGCATTGTGCTTGATTCTAAACAAACAAGTAAAGAATGGCTCAGAGATTTTAAAAATCTTTTTTTTTATAAGTACAAACTCTTAGATCGTAACTCTGTCATCTGTTGGCCGATTTGAGTTCTAGTTACAGTTTTGGACTCAGGAGGTCAAATATTTTTGAGTGATGTGATTGACCATGTCTGAGGTATCACAGATTAATTCACTCTAATGCTGCCTAAAATAATTTCATTTTCATTGTAGGCTGGTAGAGATCCTGAGGAGAAATAAAATTTATTTGGGTACATGTGCACTGCATGCTTTTTATTGCTGGCTCACAAATAAATACCTGATAAAAAAAAGAAAAAAGTCCTCATAGATTAATTTAGTATAATCCTGCATAAAAGAATGTCAAGTGCAATGACTGTTGAAGATTCCCTCTTGTTTGAAATTTGACGATGTTATGTGTCCATTCCTCCTTGCTTAGTTTTATGGTGTGCCATTGTTTAATATTAGGTGATTCATGGTCTTACACGAGTACGTTGACTGTTTTTACTTTTAATACATTTTCAAATTTGTAAACAACAGGAAAAAAAAAGAAATATTTTGAAGAAAGAGGTTAATATTTTAAAGTAAATATATTTTATTGTTATTACTGTATTTAAAGTATTAACAAATTAGAAGCTAAAATAAAGCCTTAGAGAAAAGTAATTTTATGCAGACTGGAAACATAGGAATGTAATAGAGAGTATCTGTTTTTAGGTTTTTGTGATTTTGAGGAGCATATGTGTTTTTGGACTGATGATGGAGATTTTCCCTGGCTACGTAAGAAAGGCTCTTCACACTCTGAAGAAGATGGACCACAGATTGACCATAGTACTGGAACACCTTATGGTATCACTGTTGGAAATAGTTAAAATAAGCTTATAAATATGCAGACTTTTTATATGTGTATATATGTTGAATTTTATGAAGTTTCTGCACTTTTTTTGCACTGCTTGTTTTTCTTTGTTAAGTTAAAATAAATTTTGTAAAGAAACATTTATATTGATGTCAGGTATTTATCATTTGTTCAATAGCCCCAAAACAGTTTTCTTTGTAATTTTTTAAAAATGAATTCTAGTTTCTTATTTTAAATTGTGTGTTGTATAAATTGAGTGTGTAATAAATAGATTAGATGTAGGTAAAAATTAGCACTTGAATAAAGAGTAAATAAACACATCTTGTTATTCATGCAGCTTTTCATTTACAGTGTAATGAGTAACATCATAACCTCCACTTGAATTACAAGTCTGATTATTATGTGCATAATTGAGATCAAGTTGTTTTTTTAATTAAGAATTAGTTGGATCACCTCTCCAATTATGAAAAATATTTAGGTTTTTCATATAGTTAATCAAATTCACCTGAAAGAATTATGTCATGTCAAATTGAATTGTTTTATGTGGATATAGATTGTTGCATATACTTATGTTGTTTATATACAATGATAATTTTAATGATCTAGATGATAGAAACGTATGCAAGTTCATTTTGTAATTGGACTGTCATTGTAAAATGAAACTACTTATTTGTCTTTCTTGTTCCAGGATTCTATGTATTTATAAATTCCCATGATACAAAGTCAGACCACATTGCTAGACTGCAAAGTGAGGTGTTTCCTCCATTGAACAATGAGAGTCGTTGTATGATTTTCTGGTATCACATGTATGGTGATGAAAGAAGATCTTTGCGGGTGAGAAATCTTTAGTGGATATGTATAACTTGTTTGGTTTACACTGTAACAAAGATGATATTTCTAACAGTCGTGTCAAATAAGTTTCATCAATGATAAGATTTGAAATAAAATTTAATAATGTTGGTGTAAAAATTATGTTTACATTTCGTTGAAAGAAAATAGTAAAGGCATGTAGACAGTTGTTAATACATTAATTATTGTTATCACAGTTTGTGATTGTAAACTTCTCTTCTAAGATATTAAAAATGAAGGATTAATTCATACTTTTGATGGTGGTTATGCTGTTGTTAGTGAAGTGGTGATGTAATTCTTGTCATTGCTTTCAATATAAAGGTCTTGAGATTGTTGTGCAAGTAAACAGCATAGAAAGAACTGATTTATGGTAGATTTCATGAAAGCAGACTTTTATACTTTTTCTATAACAAAACATTTGTGACTTCTCTTTGACTACCAGCTTGAAGGGAGGGCCTTAGTGTTCTCACTTTGCAATGGGGTAAATTCTAATGTGAAACATGCAAGAAGCAAACTTTTTGAGTGGAACTTTCTCACCCTCATTTACCTGAAACTGTTTATGTACTGTTCAACTTGAATATTGTTAAAGCATAAACATACAAAACTTACTTGTGGGATAGGGGCATTTTATGAAGATGCTCTTGTATAATTACATAATTATGGGATATAAAAATTTTGATATGAGTATTGTCTGTCTAAAACTTTAATGGACTGCAACTACCTGCTGAGTGAAATGTGAACAGTGTATTGGCTTCTATACTGAGGTCTTTCTCAGGTCACTACAGGAACTTGTGTAAAGTCTAATAAAAGGTAAACACGTCTTAGTGGTAAAGCTTAGGCTGTGAGGTAAAGCAAGTGTGGTGATTGGTGGGTGTTGTCCATGTAACTATGATGTCATCCTTTCCGTGTAGTTTGTTGGAGTGGATGTCCATAGGTTATTGATGTACATGCCATTGACTTTATTGAGTTGAATTTGGTGAAGTTTGATGTGAATATCTTTTAATTTTTTTTTTTTTTCAGTTGTGAGCTTTGTCTAAAATTCTGTTGATCCTACTTTATGATTTATACTGTGTTGTAGTTATGTTCAGCCAAAGCCAATTGATCTAGGTGTGTTAGTTTAATAGTACTGTTTTTATTTCATTCTTTGTTCTATGGTTTGACTAATTTTTCCAATTGTAAGTATTGCCCACATGAACATGGTACATCATA
Source organism: Tachypleus tridentatus (assembly GCF_004210375.1). Lineage (NCBI taxonomy): Eukaryota > Metazoa > Arthropoda > Merostomata > Xiphosura > Limulidae > Tachypleus > Tachypleus tridentatus. The sequence goes on from NC_134826.1 coordinate 131,965,045, forward strand.
GATGAGCTCTTGTTTGTATTTGTTGCTTGGTTGTTTCACTTTGCTGAGGTTAGTTTGAAAACATTGAAATAAACTTTAAGATTGATTTTCAACAAATCCTTTTCATTTTTTTTTTCTTAATATAGGAATATAGGATAAAGAAATGATCAGTTGTTATTGGTCTTGTTGATTGTTGTTGTAGACCTTTCTTCTTGTTGGTGGTAGATATGAAACTTGAAGGGTATCTATTTTTGAAAACTTTTTCTGAAAATGTTTTTTTTTTTTTAATATGGTCTTCATCACAAATCTTTCTGACTTTGTCAAACATATTTGTTATAATTCTGCATTTAACAGCTATTGAATGGTTGGACCTGTAGTGTAGGTATCTATTAATGTGGGTGAGGTTCCTATAAACATTTATGTTGAGATGGTCTACATGTTGTTGAATGAGTATAACAAAAAATTACAGGGTTTTACTTTCTTCTGATTGTATGGTGAGATGTAAACTGGGGTTTACAGAATTTAAGAGACAGAGAAAACCTTCAAGCAGTGATGATCCATGTGACCAGATAATAAATGTATCGTTTACGTAGTGTTTCCAAATCTTAGGTTTTAAAATACTTGCTTGTTGGGCTCTGGCTTCAGAGTTTTTCATGGAAATGTTGAGAATACGTCAGGGAGATGATCACATAGAAAGGACAGTTGTTTGCTCATTGAATTTGTTTAGGAATTAGAAGTAGGTAGAGTTAGTGCAGAAGGTCAACAGTTCTAAGACACTGTCTACATTGAGACTTGTTTGGAGATCTAGAGACATGTCTGCTGTTAATCGTAGGAGAACAAGGTTGACAGGAATATACATAAGCATACACATATATTGTAAAACAAATAGCACATAAACAGTTTAATTTAAACTTTTATTAAAAAGGGAAAGAAATTTTTATTGAGCATAGTTTATGTGAAAATGGAAATTTTAAAATATTTGTGTATTGAAAAAATATATACATGTAGAGAGAGCAGGATTCTAAGATTTTAATATTCCCAAAGAAATGCAGACTTTCTTGTAATAATTGAGTATGTGAAGCCCTTGGGTAAGCATGCAAATAATTCAACTTTGTGCAACAAATGAGAAGAAAAACATGGTTTGTGTATCAGAAATGATGCTTCTTATTTGACAAATGACAGTTGAAATGGAATAAGAAAGGAAATGATAAACATTTAATTGAATTTAAAACAGTGTGTGCTAAATGGCATCATGGGTGAAACAAATGACCGTGCTAATGAGCATCAGTTGTTGAATATTATATAAGAGATGTTTATATCATCCTTTGGTGTCCTGCTATGGACAGAACTGAACTATTTTAAGTTCATGTGCTTACAGTAGTATACCTATTTAGATGATTTGGGTTATGACAAAATCAGTACAAAGTTGCAGATATTTCATTCTAATTAGTGTTTTGTTAGAATAAAATATAAAAAAATCATACTTTTCACATAACAACAATTATTGATAAATAGTGGTTTGAAGATATTGTGATTTTAAATTTTTATCATAAGAATGACATACTTTAATGGAAATCTCAGTTTACAGATTTACAGTGAAAAAACTAGGAATTGATTCTTTGTAATGAAATGGAATATAGATGTACCAATGTGTAGCTTTGTGCTTAAAGAAACAAGTAATACTTTAAACAAGTTGTAGTAAAATAAATTATTTCTTGTTAATGTTTGTCAATTATCTAAGATTTTTAATGATTTCAGACTTCCCAAAAAGTGACTGCTTTAAAAATAAGTCATATTTTTAAAAGACTTAAATAACCTTACTTTTTCATGAAAGTCACAGCTTATTTTAGTGACCAGACAAGAGGGTCATTTGGGTTTTTAGCTTTGTTTGTACAGTTTATTTTTAAGTATTTTGGTATAAGTTGTTATCAACATTAAGATTTGTTTGCAGGTGATGGTTAGAACTGAGAATCAAACAGAAAAAACTGTTTGGGTGCTTAAAGGTTACCATGACAAAACTTGGCAGAAAGGGAGAGTGTCTGTAGTTTCAAGAGATGAAAGTCACCAGGTTGGAGCTTTGCTTCTCTTTGTACATTATCATAGCTTGTGCTTTTTTTTAAACTTTTCAATATAAAATTATTCTACATGGAAATATTATTTACTCCTAACTTTAAAAATTTATAAAATTATGTATAGAAGCATTTCAAGTAATGATCACAAGTCAGACAAATTAACATGCAAAATGTAAACAAAAAACAAAATATTTACATTGATTTGTTAGTTTTTGCATGAATTCAAAACTGACTTTGTATCAAAAACTTAAATTGTGCAAAATATATGTATTTTTTAGTTACTGTTTACACCTAATTATTAATTGTTTTTCATTAAAAAAATGGTTTATATTTTACAGACAATGTATAATTTTTTTAAAAAACATAGTACTAAGTTACTAAGAACATTCTGATTGCCTGTTTTATTATCATTACTATATGGATGTATTCAGTTTGATTTCCACTGACAGAAGTGTCAGTTTCAGGTTAATCATGGTATACAATTGTATTTAAAGTGTACTGAAGTTTTAATTGCTACTTTGCAGACAATATATTGTTTAAAGAGAATAATTACAATATCCATGTTATCAGATCTTAGAGACTGTAATTATTGGACTTGTAATTGTTTCTAGAGTATGTGGAAATGAAATCCAAATACCTGAATTATAAGAACAAGTTCAGTAGTGCCGTGCCGATTTTTCAATTTTGACTTCTTTTGAAGAATCAGGAGTATCTTTTCCTTTTTTCATCCCCTGGTGGGACAGCAGTATGTCTTTTAATTTACAGGGTTAAAATCAGGGGCTCAATTTCATTTAGTGGGCACACTAAATAGCCCAGTATGGCTTTGCTGTAAGAAAGCACACACACCTTCCCTTTTAGCATAGCCTCATTTTCACCTCTCCTAATTATTATGAACATGGTAAAGAATGGAACCACATTACAGTCACTTAGTTCATATTGAATAATGCTTACATTGTTCTTGAATATAAGACTATACTATTCTTTGGGTGATCCTCCAGTCTTTTGTCAGTTGAAGCAATGTACATGCATTCACTTTCATATGTCAGACAGCAAAATTTATGACTGTTTAGAGAACTGGATTTAAAGGAAAAGAGATTTTTCAGTAGAAGTCTAAACACATATTGAGGGTGATATTTGGATGTTGATTAGAGTGTTTAATTTCTTCTTTCAGAGTCATAAGTATGAGATGGTTAAAAAGAAAGAAATAATTAAAAATACATATAACTCTTTCTTAATAAATGTTCACATCTATTAAAGTTGTAGTCTATGTTGAACTGGTCTGTAAACTGTCTTATACATGTTTAAGATTGGCTTTCTGCAGAATAGAAAAGGTTGAGAACCTTTGATATTTTGCTTTCAGATGCAAAACGTTGATAATTATAATTCATAAATAATACGTTAATAATTCATAAATGATACATACTTTTTTAATTGTAGTATTTGGTTAAACTCAAACCTATTACTTTTTTAATATTAAAAATAAAATAATTCCCCTCTTTTCATCATTGTGAAAGTCCAGATTAATAGATAGAAGCATTGCATTTATTACTGTGTAGTGTTAAGAAGAGTGGATAGATTAAAATGCACAAATTAGTTTACAATCATTATCAAACTCTTAAATACATTTATTTCAATTATCACCTAAGTCTCTTTGTTAGAGTATGTCTCTTATATTAGAGATGAATTAAGCAAGTACACAGGCCTTGTGTCAGCAATGCACTTAGAATATTTTGCTGTTGATATAGTTTCCAGAAGGTATTAAATTTACTGTTAACTAATTGTGGGCAAAAACAAAATGCACATATTAAGAAGTTGCTTTCCAAGCCTTGTTAATCAGTATACTCTTATTTGTGAATGATATAATTGCACCAGAACTGCCAGATATTTTAAAAGTATTTGTAAATTCTTGAAAAAAAAATAAGAATATGGGTAAAATACTTTTGCTATTTTACCAAAACTCAGAATTTACAATGTTAACTGAAGGTGGTTTTAATTGTGTGGAGTATTTTAGTAGCATTGATGAAAGCATTTTTTAAATTATTTAAAGTCAGATTTTTGGGTCATTATTAAGTTAAACCAAAAAAACTCTTTTCACAGGTTGTGTTTGAGGGAAACTTGAAAAATGGATCTAAAGGATTTATTGCTATTGATGACATTCGATTTACTAGTACCGAAAAGTGTGCTCTTGTGCCTAAGCAAGCTGATCCATCTGATGACAGTAAGTAACCTTAGTTTAATAAGACCAGAAAAATATCGAGTTTCAAAACTTATTGATAAGTTGACAATTAAAACAATTCTAAACCAGATGTGTGTATCTATATATTTTTCTTTTTGATATGAACATTTAGCTATTTGAAGAAACATATAGTTTCTTTAATTCTTTCACATATTTACATAAATATCCATAAGAATTTATGTAGTCTGCTTAATCATTTATCTTTTGCAAGGGACAGTGTTGTCACATTGTCATAGAAATAGTAGTAATTTATATTTAACAAGAGTACATCTGTAGCATAAAAATATGAGCACAGAAATAGTGAAACCGACTCATTTTATAACTATGCGTTGTTACCTTTCTTGATACATGTTAACTCATTTGTTAATTAAGTATTATGAGGATGCTGTGTATATGTTCACATTTATGACTTTGGTTTTATTATCAATTAAGTTATAGTTTAAATGTTGAACAATGGTGAAACATTGCAAATTAGTAGGCCTAACATTTATGATAAAAATCAAATAATCTGCACATTTGTTTTGCATTCATTTGAACTTGGACAAGTAAAGAACGTAAAAATAAGCTTTGGACTTTTATCACAGATTTATCGGTTAATTATTTTGCTGTGCTTTACTTCTTCAGATATATCCAAATCTTGTATAGGAATGTGAAAATTTGTTATTTCTTTCATTTGATGCCAAGAGTGTTGGATTATAGTACAATGACAATAGTTTCAGCATTGTATTTCTTACTAAATTCCCCCTTTTTAAAACATTTTTACTTGATAAGCCATGTCTATTATTTGAGTGTTATGAAATTTTATTTATAGTTTGGCATTGTAATTTTTCATTGTGTTTGTTTTTACTTGTATTGCTATACTATTGATGTAATATAATTAAGCAACATTGTTATGAATGGTAATCTATTATGTAATATATAATTGTTTTTATACAGAACACTATTTTCTTTCAAGCATTTGTTTCATTTGTATAATCAGAGTGACTTACCTTTTTTCTTTTTTTAATCATAGATTTAAGAAGTTAGTACTCGTAACTTATTTCTTTAGTACTATTTTAACAGATTGTCATTGAAAAATGTCTTTATATTTCTTTCTCTCACCCTCTTTGTTATTTTAGTTGAAAATCTTTTGACTTGCTCCTTTGATGATGAAACTTTGTGTTATTGGAGTGAAAATAATGAACAATTAAGTTGGAAATTTGGAGAGAGATCGTCAGCTGCAGAAATTTTTGGACCATTGAAACCTGTAGATGGAAAAGGTAAAACATAAAATCAATTGCCTAAAATACCTTATTTAATTATGTTAATATGTAACTTACAAACCTACAAAACATATTTAAAACTGTTTTTAGTCTTTCCTTTGTAGTTTACAAGTTTGAGGATGATTTTTCAAAATCTAGTTTTGTTGAATTTAAAAGTTCTGATTTTTATTAACTGAAATAAATATGTTACAGGACAATGACCTTCATCACTATAGAAATGTTCCCTATTGACAATGCAGAATGTCAGCAAACTTGTACTGTTAGAAACTGGGCTTCAATACCTGTACTGGGCAGAGTATAGATAGCCCAATGTGCAGCTTTGTGCTTAACTACAAACAAAGAAACACAAGAGAAAAATATACCCAAACATACTTTTATACACTACAAACATATTCATCTTCAGAACAGTTGAGATAAAATTGTTGGAGTGCTTAAAATAGAAAAGACTTTAACTACAACTTTATTTTAAAATAAAACTATCTCAAAATCTAAAGTAGTCTATCATTCATTGATGGCTGTTATCAGTTTAATTGGCCTTATTATCATATTTTTTAACTTTGGTACTTTTATTTTATTTGATACAGAAATTATGTTGAAAGTGTAACTAATTTTTGTGTAAAATTGTCAGTTTAGTTTATTTGTTGTATTATGTATTTTGTTAGTCAATGTTAGTTGAGGTGGACAGTCTTACATTGTAAAGCAGTTGTATTTTAGTTTCAAAATTAGATAAAGAAATACATTTTACTAGACTCTTTCATGTTTATTTTTATTGCTAACTGATAGGTTTTTACATGTTTTTATAAACAGTGAATATTTTAATAGTCTAAGACTATTAAAGACTTTAAAACAGAAATCATTATCTTAATAAGTATTAATTATTGAACAGGTAAGTATTTGTACATTCCTTCACTACAAGACCACAGTTCAACACAAATAGCAGTTCTTGAGAGTGCTGTTCTACCTGTATTTGATGAAGATATATGTCTGACCTTTTGGTATCATATGTTTGGCCCTGCTGTTGGTGAACTTCATGTTGGGATTCATAATGTTACTGAACAAGGATTAGGAAGAGAGATTGCCTTTTGGGGAACTCGTGGGTCACAACCAGATAAATGGCACCAGTTTGCTGAGTCTATTGCTCTTCCTGAAGGAAAATATGAGGTAATTAACAAATATTTTTTGTCTTAGGTATGTTTTGCGACTCTCAAAAATAGTAGATTAGTGATAAATTTAAAAATATTTTGGTGACAGACAGCAGTTGTTCAAACAGAAATGTACACTTGTGGTCTTGATGAGATCAGCTGTTGACAGAATTTAAGGAGGTACAAAGTTACAGGAGTTCTCTGTTTTTTTGAATGGATATAAACGTTTAAAATATTTTATTATCATTTAAAAGAGTTAATAAGAATAACTTGTACTTCACCAGAGCTCTCTGTATTAAGCTTTCTGGATTAAAAACTGTGTAATATAAACCTCATTTGTAATACTTTCAAGCTGAAAATGATGGAAACATCAATTTAAACGTTGAGGAAATTTTTCATTAAAATTCCTATAGTTTAAATAAGTTAAAAGACTATCATTTACCATACAAAAGCCTTTATTCATTTTAAGCTAAAATCTTGAGTTTATATGGAAGATAGAATAAAATTGTATGCAACTCTCTTTTAGATATTGTGGTAAGTATACTTGATTCTAAAGTGATAAAATAAGTACTTTTAAACTGTGGAAATTTGTAAATTGTAACAACAGCTGTTTTGTGTGAGTAATTATGGGTTTTCAGGTTTGCTTGTTTGTAAGAAAACTGTAGTTGTCCTTCATCTTCCTTTAAACATACACACAAGCTTGAAAGCATTGCTTTTATGTCTAATAGAAGTTGTACACAATTTATAATGTTAAGTAGATTTACAGAATACTTTTTGTGAGCAATTATTTAGTGTTTAAATCCATTTCTTCTATCTTAAGAAACCAAAATGTCTTGAAATTACATGAAATAAAATGAAAGGCACAGAAAGCAGCTTGACTGAATTTATCACATAATCTTGACAAGATAGACCTCTAAGAACCACTAAAGTTTACAAATGCAAAATACATGCTATAAGAGAGGAAGATAAGGAATATTTGTCACATGAACGTCTTTCAACCTAGGTCTTATTTGTAAACAATTCATTAAAAAGATTTAATTATGTTAATAACGAGACCCACACTTGTTTATTAATTCAGGTATTTGTATTTTATTTATCATTACTAGTACGATCAGGCATTTATTTAAATTTTATTATTTATTTTCTGTATTAGTCTGTGTCTGAAAGTTTATTGTTTGTGAAGAAGTCAAAAGTTACTTGAGATCACAAGTAACTTTAGAATTTCTTCGTGGTGTTAAAATGTATATGAAACCTGAACTGTCTTGATGAAGAAATTCAATCCTAGAATTACTGAAAGGATCTGTTATTTACAAATTAATGTTCACAAAATTTTAAAAAAATTAAGCAAAAATGTAAAATATTTAAAAGAGATTTATTTCAGTTCTTTTAATTATTAACTTTTTTTGATGTGAAGAAGTTTTTGAAATTAATACGCAAAGTGACTACCTCAGTTTATTATTTTGTGTTTTTACATGACATATTAAGGATAGTTTCTAATATGTGGAAGTATATCTTTCTGTTACAACTGTATAACAGTTTTTAGTTAGTTTGTGAGCTGGTAATAATGTGTGTTGTGGATTGAATCTCAGAGTTCAGAATGTTGTATGATACATGAAGTAAATATTCTACATTTCAGATTCTGATCAAAGCTTTACCAATTAAAGGATTTGCAGGAGATATTGCGATTGATGAAATTAAAGGAAGCATTGGGTCATGTCTGCATCAAGGTAAATTGAAAGTCAGAATACTAGTAGCAAAGCCTTATCTTTTTATTTTTAGTTAATAACTCTAGACACAGTTCACTATAACTTTACCACTAGTGTAATATAATTTTTTTTGTGTTTCCAACTCGATATAAAAATATACACGAATTAAACTTTTTCTTTAATACAGGGGTTCCCAACCTTTTGGCACTTGCGACCCCTTAACGAAAAGTTTGAAACCCATGTGACCCCCTACTTAGGGCTTACTATCAGCAGCTTAATTTTTCTTTTATTTTCTGTGAAGGAGAGGGAAAGAAACATCTAAAAAAAATATTTGAAAATTCTGTAATTATTTATTAGCAAATTAAATCACATTGGTCCAACCTGAATTCACAAAAAGAACATATATTTCTTAAAATAATATTAACATAGGTTTGAACAGCTATCCAACCCAGCTAGTGAGATGCCTGATGTTGCATTTCAGCAGCAAGCTTTGAAATTCGTGGCCGAGCATTTGTTAGAGCCAGTCTCATGTCATCTCCAACATCCAATCTGTTCCTATTCTTTGTTTTTATATTGACAAGAGTGGAAAATCCTGCCTCACACAAGTGGGTAGAAGCAAATGGAACAAGGACACATAAAGCTATCATGCTGACTTTGGAGTATGACTGATACATAGCGCACCAGAACTGAGTCACGGATTTCACCTTGAAGAGATCATGAGCTGAAGAGTCATTCCTTAGATCCAGAAATTCATCTTGGATATCATCTGGAATGCTGGATACATCAACTTCAGTACAAAATGGGTTCCTTACCAGGGCCTCCTGTTCCTGTGATAGCTCAGGGAAGTAACGCTTGACTTCCTTTTCTAGAGACTGAAGATGTTCGGTGATCTCATCCTTGAGGAACTGATCCAGTTGGATCTGAGACTCATCCATCACTCCACAAAGTTTTTCAAACATAGCGATGTTTCCAAGATTGGTTTTCCGACGCCAGTTATGCAGTTTGGAAACAAAGGCCCTAAGACTATCTTGAAAAAGGAAAACGTGTTTCCCTTCCTTGAAGCTTCAAATTGAGCTTGTTCAGCTGGTCAAAAATGTCGGCTAGGTACGCAACCCTTTTATTCCATGCTTCATCTTTGAAGTGAGCTACAAGATCTTTCCTTTCTTGAGTCTCCAGGAATAGCTTTATTTCATCTTTCATTTCAAAGACACGATTAATAACGTTTCCTTTCGATAACCAATGTACTGCTGTGTAGAAGAGAAGGACTTCGTGGTCAGCATTCATGTCTTTGCATAGTTCTTTGAATAGGCGAGTGTTGAATGCTTGAGTCTTCACATAATTTACAATTTTGATTACAGATTCAAGCGCTTCCTGCAGAGAGGCAGGGAGAGTCTTACTGGCGAGAGCATATCGGTGAATCATGCAGTGGATGCCCTTTGCTTGAGGTGCTAGCTTCTTCACTCTCGACTGGAATCCTGATTTCGATCCCAGCATAGCCGGTGCCACATCCGTACAAACCCCACACACGTTTTCCCATTGAAGATCTTCGTCTTGAAACAAAATGTTGAAACTTTTTCCATGACATCATCAGCTTTTGTTGTAGTTTCAAGTGCACTGCAGAATAAGAATTCGTCTTTGATGTCACCTGAACTAATGTATCTCACGAAGACAAGCAACTGAGAACATAAACTTACATCTGTTGACTCGTCGAGCTGAAAGGAGAGCAAAAGGGAACCCTTGATTTCAGTCAAAACCTGTTCCTTCACATCCATAGACATTTTAGAAATGCGCCTCTGTATAGTATTATTTGACAGGGATACTTGCTGCATCTTCTTTGCACTGGCTTCTTCAAGAATAAGATTTACTGCTTTCATCATGTAGGGTTTAAGAAGTGTTTCTCCAATCGTTTGAGGCTTTTTTGTTTAGCAATTTTGAATGCAATCTCATATGAAGCTTCCACTACGGCTGCACTCTGCTGCTGAAACGACCCACTTCTATCGATTCTTTGGCTTTTAAGACACTGTTCATGTCGGTTGAAGAAATCCAAACCCTTTTTTGCGTGTTCTGGATGTTTCGTCTCGAGATGACGCTTGAGTTTTGATGGTTTCATTGACTCTGCACTCAGGACAGCATGGCACAAAACACACTGTGGTTTCTCGATGCCGTCGTTGGAGAGCACAGTGGTGAAGCCAATGTTGAGGTAGCATTCTGAGTATCTGCGCCGTTTAGCCATGGACACAACTCACCTCTACTGCTTACTTATCTCCTTGTTAAAATAAAATAAAAATGTTGAATAATGAATGCTTTGGCAACTGTAGATCTTACACTGACTATTTATGGGGGGGTGCAGGTAGAGTAATGATGGGGTGAGTATTGGGAAGGAAGGGAGCGTGGCCAGTCGCGTGATTCGTCATCCACCAATCAGTAACGGACATGTGACTCACGTGTCGACAGCGAGCACACACACACTTAATCACAGCTAAACAGACACACAAGCATATGTACATGTGCGTGCACTCACATACTCGCTACTCACTAGTACACACATACATACAGTTGCAGACACATACACATTCACACAGGCACGCATACATACACCCATAATATCACCTAATGACATTGAACTAACAAAGCACATGTTTTGCTTTGCACCGAAACAAAAAAATGTAAGAGCATGAAAATGTAATTGATGAAATAAAATTAATATTATCCCAAGCTACTTCTAACAAGGCTACGCGACTCCCCTGCCAAGGCTTTGCGACCCCCCAAGGGGTCGCGACCCACAGGTTGGGAACCCCTGCTTTAATAATATGAATGTACAAATTTGAATCCTTGTAAAATTATCATAATAACTTGAAAAAATTAATTAAACAGTACTCTTATTGGCATAGAATAACTTCAGCTAGCATTGGAATTAAATTTAAAATATTATAGTGTCTACAGTATAAAGTATATTACAGTATAAACTACCGATGCTTCCAAGCAAAAGATTCTAACAAGTTTATTCCAGTTGTCAAGACAGAAACTTCAGTGTTATTTTATACTTTTGAAAGCATTAGACAATTTCCATAATGCTTTGTTTTGTAGCATAATTTGTGAGCTTTGCTTGGTTTGTTAGCCAAAAGTCACTTTTTCTCCATCAGGTTGTAACTTACAGGCTGTGGTATTTCATTTGACCTTTCCAAAGAAAAAGGTTGTTTGAAATGATATTTTTGTTAAGTTATGAGTTTAGAACTTTTTCTTAAAAATATTTCATTCTAAATCATAGCTTGCTATTGTATGATTTCTGCTAATGGTTTCACAGAAAGGGAAGGTTTTAAACTTAAAAACTGTTAAGAAAAACAGAACCTTCTTATAGGAGTTTTGTTATGCTATATTAAATGAAAATACCCAATTTTACTACCTGTTCAGCATATAGAAAACTGCTTTAAGGTTTTGTGGAAGTTTTAAAACTATTTTTCAAAAATAGTGCAACCTTTCTTCATTGTATCATGTGCTTTGCTAGTTATGAAAGTTAACAGCATGGAATATAAGATGTTTAAGGTCAGTATTTTTTTTCCTCTGCAGCATCCATCATCCATATATGATTAGTGATAGATCAGAAATTTTTTTCATTCCTTCTAATTCTGAATAATTTTTAGAACAAATTAAATGAAATAAAATCACTTTGATGTTACTGGTTGTTTTCCTATAATTTCTCATCCTTTTGCTAAATATCATATAAAACTGTAACATTTACACAAATAAAATTTGTTGGTGGTATTAAAGTTGACTTTTAATAAAATGGCCACAATTGCAACTAGTGTTTTAGCTCTATATTTCTGTGAATAATCATCTTAAGATAGGCATATTCATTAATAACTACTTTGTTTTTGTTGTCAACTTCAAGGTTAGTGTATCTTGGTATAACTTTTATTTATACATTCAGACACATCTTTACACTCTTTCATTGTAAGAAAGCACATGAAAAACCAGAAAACATTTTTTTTTATTTTAATCGGCAATATCTGAATGTGAGCTGCTACACAAAATATTGTAAAGGACTTTGTAGAATATTATATTACTGTAAATGAATTTTATTGGAGGATATGGTTAATTTGGTATTTAAAATAACACATTTAACTCTTAATTATATTTTAATCATACTAAAACATTGTATAGTGATTACTGAGAATATTTTTCCCATCTGTCTAATAACTTTTTTGTTTCAGTAATATTTTTTCTGTTTTTTTATAATGCTTTATTGAACTAAAGTAAAATCATCTAGCTGAAATTTTGGCATTTTGCAAAAATACTTAATTCTAGAGTTTAATTTAGTATTAATTGTTAATGATCATTATTATGACAAATGCTATGAACATTTATTTTAGAGGGACATGTATGTACTTTTGAATTTGGAATGTGTGAATGGAATTATGGAATAACATCTCAGGAGCCAAACAGGTTTAGATGGGAGCTAAAAGTAGCAGACAATAATCCTAAAATAGACCATACAACTGACAGCTCATTGGGTATGTTTTATAGTTGTTTATTCTTATTTTTTGTATGGTAAAATGCTTCATTTTTAAGTATAGTTAAATTTTGTAATGTAATTTATGTAATTCACAAGGCAGAAATAACCAGATAATAACGTTTAAAAATAAAACTGATTGCTCTCATATTGGGTATATACACTGTATAGTAGACTTGTAGTAGTTTTCAGTTTATTAAGATGCAAAATATTCTGAATTATGGGAACTTTAGAGAAGAGAGAAATCATAGGTTAATAGGATAATGAAAATTCAATATGTGAATAGTTATAGCCCTTGGTCATATGCACATTGTAATATGTGTGCTTATTCAGAAGTGCTAAGAACTTAGAAGTAGAAGAGTTTTAAAGATATCCAAAATATGCCAAATATTCATTTGGGGAATATGAAAAAAATTTTAACAATCAGAATTTTAACAAATGTTACAGCATCCAATGTTCTTATGAATGTTCAGTGTAAGGTTTGCATTATTGTGGATGTTTTGAAAGGGTTAGGAATTTTAACTCCTGTATTATCTTCAAGGTTTCTTGTCAGTGCTTAATTTGGTGTGAGTCTCAGTTGCTCTGGAATATTGACAATTAATTGTTCTAAACTTTTGTAGTTAGATGAAATCTACATCACTCCCTTTGAAGTAATGTCCAAATCTGATTTGTGAGGTAATCAGGCAAATAGCTTAGCCAGCCATGACTATGTTGCATCAACTGTAAAAGTGTGGATAGCTAGAGTATTATTGTATGGACTTTATTCTGTGTATTCTTGTCCAGATGTCTGTGACTATCAATAAAATAAATGTGTTCTTCCTTCAGGATAATATATATATATATATATATATTTTTTTTGCCACAAAGCATGTTTGACATATGATTGGTTTCAGTGTAAGAATATAAGCATTGTGAACTACATGGAATCTCAACCTTAACTTGTTTAGAGAACCTCTGGAGGGATTAATTGTAAAAGTCAGATTGTATAGCCTTTAGTTGTTCCAGCTGTCTGAAACTTTAAAACAAATTGCACTGGAGGGTTGTTGAAACCTAGTTTAACGTATTCGTATTCATATTGCAGCAGCTGTTCAGATCAAAGGTGGTGCTGCACCTTACTAGGATAATCTGTGATTGCCTATGAGGAAGCTTGGTGATGAGACAGCCTTAATTTAAGATAATAAAGACCTTAACAATAAAATCCAAATTATGTGATTTTTCTTTATGACTGTTCTCAAAATTTAAAAAGTATCCATTGATCTTTCTATTAGTTTACCTGCCAAACATTTTGAAAAAGGAAGAACAACGTTTATGTACAACCTAGTTATTTATCATATGGCTGCACGTATGATTTAGTATGTTAACGTACAATTTGTTGGCTTTCAAGGTGTAGTTTTTTTCAAGTTTCTTACAGTTTCTTATTTCAAAAAACAAACAAACTTAGTGCTTATAGTAAGTTTTCAGATTTTCAGATATTTAATATAAATGGTTCTCAAAGACTCGCTATTATTAAAATGTCATTCAAATAGATTTTTTAGGTAGAGTGGAACCTTAAAGACTTTTATTGCTACTTGATACCACAAAAATAGAAATTTATATTTCATGTTAATAAGTAAACCACCGTGTCTTTTAAACATGAAAAAGTTGAGAATAAGAGATTGTGTTATTTTTCTTTATTAAATACCTGTTTGTTTTTTTTTTATTATCAGTTGGGTTGTTTAGTCAGCATTTAACTTATGTTTTCTAATTAAATTATTTGTTTAAATAAGCAACAGCTAATCTTACTGAGTTGTTATTTTTTGTTTATAAATTCTTCAGGTAAAGTGTTACAAACTGTAAGTGAAGAAGATTCTCTTCAAGACAGCATTGCTGATATTGTTAGTCCTATGTATGATGCCAGTCAGAAGGTTCGTTGTCTAAGCCTGTGGTACTATATCATCAACTCTGTAGGTGACAGTAGTCTTGAAGTTTTCATTCGCACTGATAAAAAATATGAAATCATGTTTAAGAAATGGACAAGAAATTTTGGACATCAGTGGGAATATGGACAAGTTGATATATTTAACTCAAGTTCATATCAGGTTTGTTTTTAATTTTTTACATTGTTGAAAGGAGATAGAATACATACTAGCTTATAAGTAATAATGCTATTATATTGTTTGCCAATTTATGGGAAGTTTATTTTTGTAACAGAGGCAAAATTTTCATAACATTGTGAGCTAAAAAAATCTTAAACATTGAATTCCTGACATGTAGAACAGGCTTTTAGTAGTTATAATTTCATTGCCTTGTTAATCATTCCAAAAGGAATTGAGACAGTGAATAATTTTCAGTTATAAAGAAAAAATGTGATTTGATCTGGTAATTGGGCAAATAATATAAATCATAATAAAATGGAAACTTGAACTTACTTTTGAAATTGTAAGAGAGGTTCTGTTCCAATACAGTTTACAAATGAATTTGACATTCTGCTATTTCCACTTATGTTTATTTTAACTTGCTGTGTAGTTATTTAAGTTTATAATTTCATATAATATCTTATGAAGAATTTGCTTTTTTGTATTTAATTCACTCCAGAAATGAACAAACAATTGTCTCAAAAGTAATAATGTTTAAAAGCATATTTATGTTGACTTACCTAACAATATCCCAATATTGGATTAACCAAAAGTACTTGTTATTCATATATAAAGCATATAACTACTTGTAATTTCTTAGATAAATATATTTTTTGTATTTGGTCTATATATACATATATATATATATATATATATATACACATTAACAACTTTTACCAATTTCATTTTTTGTACAAGTATTTGTATTTTATCTATTAACTTTTGAGATGATATTCATTTCTACACAAAGATTAACTTGATTCTTTCTTGCACTTGCTGTGAGGTGTGCATGCCATTAGCCTTGATGCACCTTCAACCTAAGAAACATGTTTAATTTGAATTGTGCTGATGTTTAATGATATCATCATGTGGAAATAGCTTTCCAATAATAGGAAGGTGACACAATTTCTTTTTGCAGTAACTCACCCCTAAGCACTTACACTCAAAATAGATTTTTTCCTTGGCATTATCTTGAATGGACATGATTTTAAAATTTGTGAATAAATTGGTGATAGTTTACAAAACTTAGATTTAGTTCCAGTTTAACTGGTTTTTTTAAATCGCATTAAGAAAGAAATAAGATCCTGCTTATCTGATGTTATGAATTCTTACAAGATGGTAACTTCTACTTTGTTCTGTAATGGTGAGTTTGTTGATTTCTACTACATAAAGTTATTATATAAGATTATTTTGTCTTCCCTCTTTTGCCTGATAATAAGGTCCAGATGGACTCATTTCTCAAAAATTGTGCACCCTTATTGGGGATGGATCTATAACTTTTATTTCTAGTGGTAAGTTTTCATGCATTCATCTTATTTTAATTATCATTCTTTTCACCTTGTTTCTGAGATATTTCTTTGTACTCTGGAGGGTTTTCTGGAAAGTTGGGTTCTTATTCTTTTCTGATTTTAGCCTGTACTGCTACTTTTGATTTACTCCTCCTTACTTAGTTCAGGATTCTCTTCTGACTAATGTCCACCTACCTCACTCTTATTTCTCTGATCTTTGTCTGGCACTCCTTTTTTTTTAAGGTCTTTGTAGACATTCCTGAGTCACTGAAGTTTTAGGCTGGATGGCATAGTGTCAGTCTTCATTATCTGCCTTGGTTTCTCATCTTTCTCAACCTAACTTTTCTGTTCCTGTTGCTAGGTCTACTTAATTCACTTCTCATTCCATACTCTTTTTCTTGCCATTATGTTTGTCCTTTGTGTTTTCAATTGAACTATAGGGTGTTCATCCACCATGTTCTTGGACATTAGGTGAATTATTCTCACTTTATCTTTGGAGTATTACTACTTTCACACCTATGTGCTCTTACAAGAGGCTGTTTGACTGGGTTGATTGGTTAAACATTTTAAGTATTTTTCTCATTCTTCTCCTACATCTGGATGTGTTTTTCAACTTTCATTTCAGTGAGGCTCAGCCTTCAAAACTTTGTGTGCAAGAGATTGAATGTTTTCTCAGCAAGATTTGTGCTTCTCATTTACACTCTGTACACAAGGTTCTTTTGCTTTTGAAGACTCTGGCATGTCTGTGACCACTCATTCTCTTACACTATGCATGCATCATGCCAGAGGCATAGAATCATACAATCATCCCCCCCTACAGTTTGGTCTGTTGAATTGTAATATTGGATCAGAGGCCTACAAATTTGTGTTTGTTCTTGTTATTCTCATGTTCTTACCACGAATTACATAATTAGGCCTAGATGTAGTAGGCTTTTTCAGTAGCCGAAATGTGCATCTGTAATATAGGCAGGCTTTTAAGTTTTTCGATCTAAGTGATAGTTCATAAGTATCAGTCAGTAGGCCTAAGTACACATGCAAGTATTGTGGCAACAAGATTACTTTGTGACTGCATGTTTACAGCTTTCAGGTTCACATAATCAGAGATTACCAATTTGCAAATTGAACAGTCCACATAAGTGGTTGCAAAAATCATCCCCTCCCATCGGGTGTAAAAAAATCTATGCTCCTAATGCATGCAGATCCTCTGGTGGATATTGTGGAAGCAGTGGAACTTTTCTTGGGACCCATTGTTTTCCTTTTCTTTAAGATTAGTCTTGATGGCTCAGCTGTGCCAGATTCAGTTTACATCAACATGTCTGAACTTCTCATCATTTAATGAGAACACTTGCATTTCTTCCTTCTTCTTGTGGATTGGTTGGTCATCATTCACTTTGACTATTTCATGGTAAATTTATATATCAAGTGTTGGGGATACCTATTCAAGTACTTTTTGCTTCCTTTCATTCATTCTGCTCTTTGAGATGCATATCTCTTTGGTTCATCTTGTATCTTGTTATATGTCAGGGGCTCTGGACGTAATGGCAGATTCTCTCTCTTGGCTGGACAGGGTCGTAACCATAGTGATCTCTACAGGCTGAGGTTTGTCATTTGGTTTGCTCTCAATTTGGCATATCTTAATGCCTTTTCCATCATCTTAATACCAGAGTTTTCCTCCTTTGGTCTTCTGTTTCTCATCCTTTGGTCCTTGTAATTGATTCTGTCATTCAAGATTGGTCTTACCTCTTCTATATATGGCCATCTTTTTTGTGTCTTCTTATTTCCTTACTTTGATACAAGACAGTCCTGTCAGGTCTTGTTGGTGGTGCATCTGTAGCTGCACAATTCTGGTTTCCTCTGCTTTATCTATTGGCATCCAGGCCCTTCTTCTTTTGCCCAGTTTCCATTGTCTTTTACCCCAACTGGATATGTCTCTGAAGGGAGCTCATCTAGATATAATGTTTGCACTGACTTTGCTACCATTTGAATGTATGATTCCAGCTATTCTGTGTACAGACTTTAGGTATCATCTCATAAAACAATCTTCTTCTTTGTGAAGATGTATTTCTGATAGATACTCACCTTATAACACTCTTCCACCCAACCTCCCAACTTCTGGTGCGTATTCTTCTTCCTTTTATTAAGAGTGAAGTTATTTTGATTATAAGTGCTTAGGGGGAGCTTCTGCACAAAGATGTTGTGACACCCTTCTGTTTTTGGAAGGGTTACTGTTGCATGATGATGTCATTATGCATCAGCACAGTTTGTGTGAGAGGTAGTTCAATGACAGTGGCATGCAAATATCGTAGGCAGATGTATGAAACAATCATACTATTCTGTGTTTAGAGATGAGTATCGTATGGAATGTAAAAATTGAAAATGTAGAATATTAAAAATGATTTAATTAGGTTGTAAGTTAAAGTTTTATGATGATAAATTAATTTTTCACAATACCAGATATTTTTTACTTAATTTTAAGCTACTGGAATGAAATACTAAATATATACACAGTTTTATTAAAATGCATAGAGGAAAATTTATATCAAAGAATAATCTTCTTAAGTGTGTGTTTGATATTTTAATGTGGAAATTTGTGTATGTTTGCGTTTTCTGTTACTCTGACATGAGACTAATCTAAAGTTTATTTCATATATCTCAGAAAGGTTGAAACACTGTTCTCTCCTTATCGGTAAAAGTGTTAATAGCCATGCCAGCCATTCTGAGATATATTTTTATTTCAAGTGGGTTTCATGTCATCAAGAATAAAGTTTACTTTTCTTTATAATATCTGATAAAATGAGGCTAACTAAACTAATAGTTAAAAGTACATTTTTTTGTACTTTCAAGGACTTATTGTGCCAAGTCTAGTGGATCAGAATTGTTTTCTGTTTATGAATATGTAAAATTGACACATTTAGATGAGATGGAGAAAATTTAAATTTATTTTGTAAAGAAATATGTTGAATGATTTTACAGTTTTCATAATTTGCAAAATGTAACTTACAAAGAAGATTTTATGTATGTTTATATTAAATTTCTATATGTTTTAAATTATTATGTATAGATCGTGGTTCGAGCAAGAATGGGTAAAACTGGAAATACTGTCATTACTATTGACGATGTGGCAGTCAATTCGTCAGCTTGCTATCCACTTGGTAGTTGTAACTTTGATAATGACTTGTGTGGATATACAAATAATCTGAATGTTGATTTCAATTGGCTTGTTGGATTCGGTCGTGTGTCCAACCCAACTATGATTTCCTATCCTTCTCCAGACAGCCCATCAGGTGAAGGTAAATTGTAATTTACCTTTAATTTTTGTTATGACATATATATAAATTTAAATGCTGAGTTTAAGGTAACAGATTAACTTAGACAAATAAGTTTATTTCTTTTTACATTGCTTATATATATGTAGACACATACACACACAAATATATTAAACAGTTGTGCAGGGTTTGATTGTATTGTAATAACATAATCACTGATGCAGTAAAAATAAAATGGAACAGATGATGGATTTAGATGCAGAAAAATCCAAGTTTTTAAAGAATTGTGTGCAATTTTATTATACGCACATAAATTTAAAGACCAAATTATTTACACGTATATAGAAAGTTCTGGGATACATAAATATAAATTACATCAAGTACATGACTGTTTAGTAAATTTTTTCCACAGAAAACTATAATGGTACATGTAGCTAAATCTGTTATTGTGTGTTTCATAAGTAAGGTACATTCTTTTTTTTCTTTGACATTACTTTCCTTAACAGTGTTAGCAAGAATGTTTAATGTATCTGTTTTTATTATTTTTTACTTAATTTATAACTGTTATTATATCTTTATTACAGAAATTGTTTTGCTCTACCAGCTTATTATGTGGGTTTAGGACTAATGTAAATCTTCTATGTTAGCTGAATCTCATGAGGTATTACTGACTTTACACCTAAAAGTATCACTAATAGCCAAGGCATCCTACTGATGAAATATTGGTTTCTAATATTTATTATTAGGAAAGTAAGAACATTATATTTAATTAGTTATACTCAGTACCATGTTGATTTATTTTTGATTCAAGTGGACATCATGTTTTGGAAAGAAGTAGAGTTGGGTAAATTGATTAATCATAGTTCTTTTTGTTATTTACACTAATTAATTATTCTGACATGAGATAGCTAAAAGATCTGAATTATTCTCATACAAGATGGTTAAAAACAACTTATAATACTAACAGTTTGGTTTCATTACCCATTGTCTGCAGAAAACAGATCATTATGTAGCTTTCTGTTGAACAATAAACAAACTTTGTGGGAACATTTCAACTACTTGGATAGTTGGAATAGGTGAAGATAATTTCATTTAGTTTCTTATATTTGTGGCACACTTGATTTAATTGTAATTTTGATTAAATGGCTATTTTATACTACACTAATTTATGTAAGTGATTATATTGATTAATTAAGTTAATCACCCAGCTTTAACCAGGTGTCATTTAATCTGAATATATAATCTGAATATATAATCTTAATAAATTAAGTGTTTGTTTAATTAAAAACACAAGGAAATAAAATCATATGAAATTGTTAGATTGTTGAATAACTGTTAATAAGTTGGTTCTTCCCCAGTTTAGAGCTTTGACAGTTGATATTACAAAACATGCTTGTAAGACAATGTTAGAATTATTCCTGCAAATGATAAAATGTATTATAATTGTATACTGTGTGTGTGTGTGTGTGTGTATATATATATATATATCAATGTATTTAGTGTTGAAGCTCAGTTTATAAAAACATTACATAATAATCATTAAAATGTTTTTAATAAAGCATTCAATGATTATTTTAACTTACAACTGTAAGTATTAAGTGAGAAATATTTTTGATAATATTAAAATTTCGTGAAAGCAGCAAAATATGAAGAAAAGATATATTAGAGCACACTAATGTCAGTTGCCGAGCACACTAATCAGTTGCCATGAATTAACCAGTAGTTAATGAAAGTGCTTTCTGGGTCTTTCTTGTTTAATTTTAGTTTTTCATATTTCAATTTTATTGGTACAAAGGGGATAAAAAATTGAGCAAAGAAGAAGTACACTGAGCTAGAAGGTTTTAAAGCTTATATATTTAATCATGAGAATATTTGTAAAAATTTCAGTAATTTGTAAAAGCATTTTGGTATAAAGTATGGATATTTTAAATTTAGAATTGTTTATATATGGTGACATAATGATATAGCTACATATAGTTACACATGTCACTAGACATTTTCATGAAATTGAATCTTGAAACATACACAATACTACAGTTCTTGTCTTTGTTATGCACTTCTAATTACTATTACAATTAAATATAAATGTATATTTAACTTTTTTTCTGTTTACTTACTGTTCAGGAAAATGTTTTTTTTGTGTGATATTTATTCTTATTAACCCCATCTATGTTTTTGTAGGAATGTATGCATATGTTGATCTTACTTCAGTTCAGCTAAAAGAAAACAATAAAGCACAGCTAGTGAGTCCAGTTCTGAATGGAGCAGCATTCTCCTGTTTACGATTTTGGTATTTTATTAATGGAAAAGGTAAAAAAATAAAAGTAATACTACCACTAAGTATACATAAATATTTTAATTTTCTATTACAAATATGTCTACATATTAGTTGCTAGAATGCAGTAAAAAGTAAATAAGATATAGAAAAAATCTTTGATCATACTTAATAATAAATGTACCTCATCCTATTCTTCAGTTTTAAAAACTAAACATGTTTTAGTTCACAATTTTTTTTTACTCTATTATTATTACCTTTCTGATATTTTAACTCAGAATTGTTTGACATAATCTCTTTACGATCTTGTAAATGGTACACTCTGCTAGATTTTAAAACTTTTTGAAAAACAATTTGTTTAGCTGATTATTTTTAAGTTCAGAATACTGGATTAACCTCTTAAGAAGAATAGAAGAATTAATAGAAAATAAGATATTGTTTATGTTCTATATATCATTGATGATGACCTAACCATTAAGTTGCTTAGTCAGTTAGCATTGCCTTTTATGATAATTTTTTGCTTTGTTTTTCAGGTCTTGGAAAGCTATCAGTGTATCGGAACTTATTTTCTTCTGAGAATGATAGTATCAACAATGTAGAAATATGGTCTCGTTCTTTTCCTGAGGGAAGCAAATGGTCTTCTGTTGCTCTACAAGTCCATAGTGATGACAGTTTTCAGCTTATGTTTGAAGTTATTCGAGGGACAGGAACTGATGCATTTGTGGCAGTTGATGATATTACATATGAAGAAAGGGATTGTAATTGTTAGTTTTCTTTTCTTATTTACTTAACAATAATACACAGTTATTACAAACATACAAGTGTAAAATGGTCTGTTTTACCCTCAGATATTTTTGCAATAAACAAAAGGGTTAATCTAGACCATTTTGTAAGTAAGAGTGAGCAAAGCAAATATTTTTTTTTTTTTACTGTTTCGTTAGAAGTTATTGCAGGTTAATATTTCTTACATTTTACAAAAAACACTTAATATGTGATCTTATTAACTTTGTGTTAAGAAAATTTCAGTTATTAAGTGTAAAGCTTAAGTGTAAAGTGTTATATTTACTTGGAAAATCTATGTTTTCGTAACATCATTTTACTAAAACAAAGAGCAGGAACTGCTTTTTTTTATTCTTGCACTTGAACCATTAAGTAACCAAAGTATAATCTGTTTGAAGCTTTATTTTAGTTCTTAGTATTAGTTCTGTGAATAATAGTTTATGTACTGTGTGTTCATTATTTAATGCAATTTTATTTGTTTAAATATATTCACATTGAAATTAATGCTCATTAGCTGTACAATAAAATTGAAACAAACATTTGAAGTTTTAATATTATTTGAAGACAGAGGTGTCACAATTTTCTAAATTAATCAAATCTTTCTGTGTCTTATTAATGTGTATGAGAGTTTCAGATCACTATGTAAATGATTTGGAAATTTGAGTGTTAGACCTGTACCAACAGACTGGATATAATGTGATGTATAGAAATTCAAGCAGTAGAATTTTTAACCATCTAAAGTTAGCTTTTGATTATATGGAAGTTTTGAAGCCTACAAAATTAAAACCAGAATGCTGTTTCTATAATATTAAATAAAGTGCCCCTAAATAACTTGATTTGTGTTTGAGATGGTCATTATAAATTCATTTATTTTTTATTTATTCTTGAATGCTCCAGTGTCTTGCCACTACAAAATGTTTTTAAGATAGATTTATTTCCTTTATAGTAGAAACTTAGCAGTGATTTATTTATAAAATTTAAGTTTGTTTAACTGTTAAAATTTGTAAGGATGTACTTTCAACACTTCAGAGAATAAATCCAACATGTAACACAAGGTATTTATCTATTTGTATTCACAATTTTCATTCTCATCTAAACATGTTTTTTATGATTAAAACTATGATTTTTTGACATACATATATGAATTATTTAATTTATAATTGTATACAGTTAATACTGTATACTGTTTTACTGTGCTGAATAATCATTCATATTATTTACATTGCAGCTGTGGTGACTGCATCCAAAATTGTGTCTACAACTTCACCAGGTATGATTGTCATTTTGTGACAAGTGTCGTTTATAATGTGTTTTAGCAGAAGTTCTATAGATTATACACATGGTGAATACTGTCCTATGAGATAGAATGATGACTGTCATAATTGATGTGCTTGTGGTTATTTTAATGATTGAATTATAAAGCATGTTATAAATGTAGTTAATGCGAAAAGATAGAGGATTTCCAACTTTGGTGATTTCTGTGCTATTAACATTACCTTTATGGTGATTTGTATTGTGGACTTTCCAAGCAAAGTTTTCATTCTGAACTGCTAAGATATATAAAGTCAGACTGTTATTGTTATTATAATAAATGTTTTTTGTTTTATTGTGTGTTTGAAGATCTGTATTTCTCTTATCAATAATTTTAAATTACATTTTTTTCTTCTCATACAGAATTATGTATTAGCCCTCTGACTTTACGTTTTGTTAAACACTATTCTTTATGTAGTTTTTTAACTTCTTATGTAGTTAAACAGTCTTTTTTTTCTGTCACCTCTTTTTAAGTTAAATGCAATCTTTAAACAAAGTGCCATATGGTGTAGTTACAAAAAGTAAAGAATATGGTATGAATATGATAGTGTACCACTATGTTAAAGTGTCAACACCTGTTTATATAACTTAGTTCAATAGAGTTTTATACTAATAATCTCTTTCTATTTTTTGGAATTTATATCACTTTTTATCTGGTTAACCAGAAACAAGTCTTGACAACTCTTAGGTTTACAGAATACCACAATAGCCCTATTGCCCTTTGTTAGTGTTATAGTATTAAGTATCTATTTTTTTTATTTGTTGGAATACATAAAAATATGAGGGAAATGGTGGGGAAAGCTGTGTCAACATATAGAACATTCTTACTTTACTTTTTCTCACTACATTATGTCTTGAAAAGTTTTGGGGTGTAGGCCAAGGTATGGAGGGAAAATGCCTGTTTTTAAGCCCATAGCAAATGATATTCTTACCTTCCTTATCTTTACATAATTTTTCTACAAGCCTCATTTAGTTAAATGCTATTTTTTAAATTGTTTTTATGTACTTTATGATCTACCATGCTTTGAAACAATTTTGCTAATTTATATATTCATCTCTTTAAACAAATTTGGCAATTGTAATGCAATAGTGGGAAAGGTATTTAGAAAGAATTATGTACAAAATGACACATAAGGAAAGTGCTGCATGATAGTAAAATGAATGAATGGCCATAGTTTCTTTAAAAATGTAATTGATTTTGTAACATTTAGTTCTTTTTTATGATTGACCTACGACATGTTCAACATGGTTAACAACACATGAAATAAAATTATAAAAATGATTTGAATTAAAATTAAACATTGTTAGTTCTTAATGAAAAGCCTGTTTATATGCTCTGCTCATAGTTGAAGAATATGTGATTTGATTATTTATATATTTATTTTACATGAGGGAATACCATTGTAATACAACCATCCACCTTCACATAGCATGTTAAACTTCACAGAAATCTTTTCCAAGATAAAGTATACGTTGATACCATTGGTGAATAATCCACAACAATAGATAGCCTGGTGAAAAGGATCTTAATACTTTTCTTGATCACCATTATTCAGTTAAAACTAAACAAGTTTTTATGCATGAAAATGGTATGTTGAATAAGGGGATAAAAACATGTATTATGCTTACATACTGTGATATAAGTTAGGTGGATGGTTAAAATAAACAAGAAAAATTGTACATTTATATATTTTTGTGTACCAATGTATATATTTAGATATGAAATGTTATTCCAGTTACATTTTTGAGTTATTTTGACACTGATGGTGTTGATAGATCAACTTTAAAATCTTTTTACCTTAATTATTTTCTTATTTAAGTACTTTTCTAAGTTGCATTTTTGTAAGCATTATTACTACTTTATTTATTTTACAAAACAAATTGAGGCATATTAATTATTTTTTTCATTCCTAGAAACTCATGAATGTGACTTTGACCAAGGAAATACATGCATGTTTAAGGATGTTAGCACTGTTGCAGATAGTTGGAAAATCAACAAACTAGGAACTACTCTTAAGAACCTGCCTCGGTTTGACCACACAAAAGGGAACTATAAAGGTAGTTTTTTTAAAGTTAAAATATAGTAAATAACTAGAAAGATTGGATATTCAAATCAAAGAAAAGTTTGTATCTAAAGAAGACATTGAAAGTATAATGATTAGAAGGTTTCTAAATACAAATGTGTGTGTGTGTGCATATATATACACATATATAATGTAGGAATCAAATTAATAGCTTACTTTTTAATAGATTTTTAATCTACTGTACTTCAGCCATCTACCAGAATAACTGAGTGATTTAATTTTGAGGACAGTTAAGGAGCATTTGTAATAACAATAATGTAATATTATATTTAAAAAAAAAAAAGTTCACAAAGTTGTTTGAGATTTGTATCAACATTTGTTGGTAGATAACAAAATTAAACTCAGCATAGGGATCTTCTATGTGTTTGTTTTTGTTGTTGAAAGCAAGTGCTCATAATTATAGTGACATGCAAACATATTATTCAGTTAATTTTAATTATATATGAAATTTGTCTATGTGAGATAATATGATTGCATGTAACACTTTCAGTTATGATAAGCACATACCAATCTTATAGCACTTGAGTGTAATGTCAGTCAAGTTAATGATTTACATGAAGTTAGAATAACTGAAAAAAAAGTTTAAAAAGTAAGGTTCAAATTTCATGTAAAGTATTTTTATATCAAATTATGGTTTGTGGACCTCATCATTTTTTCCAGTTTGCTTAAAACGTAATTGAGTTGATTTTTTTAATTTCTTATTAGTAATATCTACCTGCATATTGATGATGAATGTGAATCAGAAGGATATATGTGTTACCATATAAGATTTCATGGGATTATTGCAGTGCCCAAATAACACTCATAGTTTTTCTTTTTATGATTAGGCATTAAACACTACATATTGCTCTTATTGTCAGATTTCAGATTTAATGTGACATTTTTCTTGTTGCATAACTAGCTTTTTAGTTTAATGTGTATTTTAAATTCCAATATAAATACTATAAATAATTTTGTTAATTTCACAAAATTCTAAAATGTTTGTGTACAGTTAACTTTGGGTTTGTAATTTTTTGTGAGATAGGGAACACTAGGAGTTATATATGTTTTAATAATGAAGTGGTTTGAGCCATTAAGTTAACTCTTTAGCTCGGTTGGTGGAGTACTTGGGTGGTTTGCAAAATATCTTTTTTCAAGTATATTATAAAAATTTGAAATCCACAAATGATTGTTATCATGCAACATTGCATGTTTTAAGTGGATAACTGAAATTATCTAACTTGAACTAATTGCCAAACATAGATACATTGTGATAATATAAATTCAGATATGGTACTTACTTTTTCTCACAAGATTAGCTGCTCTCTTCCATTGCTGCCTTCTATATGTGAACTTTTTCTTTACACATTCTTCAAACCTTCTGTTCTCCCCCATTGGAATTGAATGATTCCAACATGTCTCTCATGCAAATCATCATGCATCATTTCTCCACTAGTAGGAGTGTAACATACTCACATGATACATGTGAATCCCTCCATATGCTTTTACCAAACT
This sequence comes from Tachypleus tridentatus, assembly GCF_004210375.1. Lineage (NCBI taxonomy): Eukaryota > Metazoa > Arthropoda > Merostomata > Xiphosura > Limulidae > Tachypleus > Tachypleus tridentatus. Next base: position 131,992,565 of record NC_134826.1, read on the forward strand.
ATCACTTTTCATTTCACAGTGCATGTACTTGGATGTGTTCCTTTGTTTGTTTCAGGTTTTACGTTTAGCTTAAGTATACTTGAAAATTGGCATACTGTTTCTTTATATAATTTAATTCTACTTTATTATAATCACATTATCATTTATAATTTACATTTTTGGTTGACTCTTCTTGATTATGAATTCCGAAGTTCATGCTACCACTTTGGGGGGCACACCTATGATTAATGCTATGTCACAGGCTTCAGATGAGGGTGATCTAGTGGGAGTTTTATCAACATTTACTTTCTGGGAGATCGAATCCTACTTAAGTCAACCTCTATCTCCAGACTTTACCCCACATCTTCTTGAACGTGCTGAGCCTGTTTGAGCTGATGAGGATATAGATGATTTATTTCTGTTTTCTGATTTTTCTGTACCTTCCCATGCCCCTCCTGAGGATCCTGTTAGGCCAAATACAGTCTTTTTGTATTTCGTTTCTCAGGTATATGTGATGATTTAACTGTTGTCCCTATTTCCTGTTAACTGTGTCCTTCCTCACTACACAACAAACAATCTTTAAATTCATTTTCGGTTCCCCCAGCAAATATTTGGGTACATGTTGATTAATTTGCCTCACAATTAAGTGATGGGATTAGTATGCCTCACCCATCTTGGGCTTTGGATCAGTTTGCTCTTGCATATCATTGTTCAGACTGCCCTTTTCTAGACCAACACTTGTTAGGTTTTATTTTACTTGTTTGAGGGGGTGTCCCTGAATATCCTGTAATTCTGACCCATGCCCAGTTTTCATGCCTTTGTCTTTCTCCACAACTCTTTTATGGTGTCTCTGTACCATCCATTTCCTCTCTGAGGCTCTCCACAGAAATCCTGAGGGGATTTCTGGTGACATTTGCTCTCTTCCTTCCTCCACATTGCCTCATCTGTTTTCTATGGCTCTGATTTTACATATGCGATTTCTCTGTTGTTGAAACCTTCTGGGTCATCATGTAATTTCAACTTGCATCTGTTTACCAGCATCTTATTTTTGGAATTTATGTATGGCCCCATTCTGGATTATGTTATCCATGATTCCAGTAGAAGGAAACAGAAGGCTTGTGGCATGCTTAAAGAAAAACGTTCACATTATAGAGGACAGTAGTGGATGAGAAAGACTGATCTCATTGGGAAATTGTAACAAATGATATGTGGGTAATAAAAATGACTCAAGTTTAACATATTGTATGTGTTGTTTGATATGCATATTTAAAAACCTGGTCACTGTTTTTATTAAAATAGGTATATCAGTTGAGCCATTTCAAATAAAACTGTTCTTTCTTCAACTATTTGAACAGTTTTTATTTTATGACTTTTGTTTTTAGATAAATGTTATTAATTATTTATTGGTAATCTGAAAATGTAGAGAAATGAGAAAAATTGTTGTAAAGGAAAAATAAACTTGTGATTAGTGTTCTGTGACCAAAATGTCAATCATGCAGTTTTTTTTTACATAGAATTGTTATTTAATTATTTCTTCATATTTTAAGATTTTATCACACTACTTGTATCTACATTTATTTATTACCTATTATTCATGTTACTCTTTGAAAGGCAGCTTGGTATGACAAGTATTCATGCTTTTATAGGTCATTATACCTACGTTAAAGGAAACAACATGAGAGAGTTGGCAGTTCTTGAAAGTCCTCAAATACCTGGCACTTGGAACGATACTTGTATTACATTTTGGTTTTATGTTGACACAGATGGATTGGACAAGTATGTGTTTTAATGAAGTAACGTAATTGATAATTCAACTCTTTCACTGTATGTTTTCATATACTTAGCAGCATGATAATCTAATTATATGTGGGTGTAGTATCACAGAACCTACAATGTATATTAAAATTATCTCTCTGTAATGATGTATTTGCTTTGGCTGTGTATGTAATGTATCTTCAAGAAATCTCCATGTATTTTGTGTAGGTCATGTAACATTATCATATGAGTACATATTTTCAACAGGATAATGATAACCCGAAGATGATCTGAGAAGGTCGAAATAATGTTCTGTACTTTATTTTAATTAAAGTTTTATTACCCATGCCAACTGTTTTTAGAATACATTTTGACTTTAAGTGAGTTTTTTATCATCATGATCCTCTGCTTTACGTCTGCAGCTGTACAGGTCCATTTCTGTGTTAGCTATGATAAACATGGGAAAATTTATACCAAATGCATTTCTTAATGTCTCTAAAGTTTGTTCTGCATGCATGTTCACGAAAATGAATACATTATATAATGGAGGACAATAAGCCTGAAAATATATTGCAAATGATTTAGAAGTGCTACAAAAAATGAATTATATTTCCCCCCAAAATATTTTGTTGTGAAATATTAAACTATGTGTTTTAGCAGTTGATGTTATGTAGCCAAAATTGCAACATTATAATAAAATTATCAAAACTAATTTACCATTCAGGTTATAAATGCTTCTATTACATTATCATTGATGGAGCTGAAAATGATTTGCTATAATGTTTTATTTCAGTAGCCAAAAATGTTCTGTTGCATAAACTATTACAATTGGTGAATAAGTCCAATTATTTATTTTTTTAAAGCTACGAAACATACTTTATATTTTTTCTACAACTTCTAAACAAGTATTGTTACATATTTATTTAAAAGAAATTTGTAAAAAAAGTTCTGTAACAGTCTTTATTCTCCAATTCAGAGTCTTTGTTACATCTGGCTAGAACGTTACTGTATATATTCTTTTTTATAACTGGTAAATATGTATAGTTACATTTGTTCCCGACACACTTAGTAAAGAAATTACATTACATAGTTTTGTTCTATTTTGCAATCAAGCTGAATAATTTTTCTTACATGTGGCAAATAAGTACCATTATATAACCTTTGATACAGATGTCATTCATGTATTGTAACTTAGGTTTTGAAATTTTGAAATTATTTGCAAACAAGTACTGTTATGTAGTCTATTACATTTAAAGCAAGTGTTGTTATAAAGTCATTGGTATGGCTGGCAAATAAATATGGTTGTGTAACGTTTACTGTATAAGCCAATCATAGTGATAACTAGTATTTGATATAACTGGCAAACATGTACTGTTATGTAGTCTATTTCAGCTCAAACAAGTGATTTTGTAAAGCCTTTGATATAGCTGGCAAATAAATACTGTTGTCTAATCTTTGATTTAGCTTTTGAACAAGTTTTTCCCCTGTTTCTCCTTTTGGGTGAATGTTTTTAGGAGGTTCCAGATCAAATAAAATTATTTTGTTAAGTTTCTGTTTCAGTTACAAAACAAGTTTTATTATATAGCCTTATTTATTACAACTTCTTAACTATATTTTTTGACTTTGCAAAGACTCTCTCACTGATTATGACACTGTTCCAAACATGTTCTTTTAGAGGCATCTGATGCTCATCTTGTTTAATAGCCAAAATAGTGATATAGTTATATTTTGAATACTGAATAATTTTCAAGAAAAATTTGTTTTGCAAGTCATTCCAAAAGTATGTCATTGTCCGTGGCCAAGATGATAACTGATACATTTTTTTAATGTATAATAGAAAATTAATTGTGAGCAAGAATTTTCACAGAAAATGTAAAAGCAAAACAAGAACTGAACAATTTTTATAAAAATTTGAAAGTGAATGTTGATTTGTGAAACTTCTGAAAATATTATCAAAATCAAAAATACTAAATCTTTCACTTATAAGCATTTCTACACAGAATTATATAATAATGAAAGTATGCCAAAATGACATTCACTCTCTTTTATTTCTTTAAATTGTTTGAGAGAATGAGTAAAAGGGAAGAACAAAAATATCTTAAAATAGTTTTAAATACTTTAAGATGATTAATGACAAAAACTGTATAAAAATATAATACTTTAAATTGTTAAACGGAGCTCAGCCCACTGTTTAACGTGCTTGGAGATAGTCACTCAGTTTTTAAATTCAAACCTTGAATAGGTATTTTGTAGTTGCTTTTGTCAGAATATAAAGCTCATTTGTCAAATATGAGGAAACAGTTATGTTATGGATATTATAATTTATCTGTTATTTAGGTCTCATTTTTCACTGTATTTTTATGTCTTTATGTTGATGACTTCTAAACCAGAATGTTTCTAAATATCTAAGCAATTTTAAAATTAAAGTTAAAACCTTTTTACTTGGATGTTTTAACCAAAACAAGTGATGATTTCATTTTGTTTTTAATGCTAGTTTAGAATTAGTTAACTCTTCCTCTTTCTTTATTTCTGGTCTTTGTTTTATATTTTCTTTAGCTTGGCAGTAGTTTCAAGAAACAACTCAAATGTAGACACACCATTATGGCTCTGGTCTTATTCTTCAGGTTTTCGATGGCTCTATGCTCAACTGTCTCTAGACAGTGCTTCAGTGAAAAAGGTACAATAAAGAACAAGTAATTCTGTAATCATTGCTTGGTTATTAGATCAAACTGCTCTTGTTTCAAGTAATATATAGCATGTTGTTCAAACTGTTTCAAGAGTGTCATTAAGATTCATACTGATTCTTGCCTGACCAAGACAGAGATTGTTTTTGTGAGTGAGACCTGTGTACAATAAGACTAACTGATTTAAAGTATAGAAAACTACATTTTAATAGTATTAAAACCATTTTGTAATCTCTGAATTTTTAAAAAGTGCAAGCATAAAGGGCATATTAGGTTTCTTTTATGGAAAGTAATCTATTTTCTCATTTATCCATAGTTCTTTTTAACCTTTTGTGGTATCACTTTTTCTTATCTTCTGAAATTACACAAGTGTAGCAAATTATGTTTGCATCTCTCTATCTGTGCTCCAACATCTATGGTATATGATGGTTCCTTGTAGTCAAAATAAGATTATTTGTGATTAGTTTCATTGTCCTTTGTATAAACTGCATTGTACTAAGTATTCGTTACACAGAGAGTTCAGTAAGTCATATTAAGAAAATTTTGAATAAACAAGTCAGGAAGTCTTGTGACAACCATAATCTGTATAAAGTCTCAATGGGACAAATTGCATCAGAACTAAATCCTAACATTGTTTGGCATTTCATAGTTACTGTCACCAAAATTTTATTGCTTTTGGGAAGGTTATATAAAAACCTTATATTCACACAGTCATGTCATACAGATATTTGCAGATTGGGGATATGCCATTCATTTAGTGACATTAGAAAACACAAAAATGTAGACTAACTTATTTCATCATGAACATCCAAAGTAAGACTTGAGATAAGTTCTTCCCCAGCTGTAATAAGCAGTGTCTTATAACAGATGAGAATTTCAAATATGAAGGTCAGTGGGAAAACTGCCCACATTTCCCAGGTAACAGTGTGCAACATAATTGAGAAGGATTTGTTTTCATCCAGTCATACATCCTATTCACCATCATATACCTCAAGTAGCTGGAGAATAAAATGAGCATTCATGGTATTCCATTGAAGAAATACTGGTCAAATTAGAAGATGTAGCCTCTGTAAATATCTGTGGGATTTTGATGTTTAAATTGGTGCTACTCATCATATACTAGATGGATTATGTAAGCCAGCAAGCAAAATTTCCTTGTAATTTTCTTTACAATGGGTGGACTACAAATTCCTCTGACCACTAACTTTCTATCTATAGGCACAGGGAAAGATTGACATATGAGGACCATACCACCCGGGACAATATCAAGTGCTGTATACTGGATAGACAGATAAAATTTAAAATCAATTTATAATAATATGTCAAATGCACCTGCCCACTGGAGTTGCTTAGTCTCATGGTTGACCAATCTACTCCTGAATAAACAATTTTTTTGTTCACATAATTTCTAAAAGACATAGCTCTGTTTAAAGCTGATTTGTTTCTGAGCAGCTTTTTAGTACTTATATTTCTGTCTTACATTTGAACAAATTATAGGCATTTGTCTTCCACACAAAACTGTTACTTGCTTACTAAATTGTAAGTGGTCTCTTATTTTCATTAATATCTGCTAGAATGTTATGTTTACATTTTGGTACAACCATTGTTCTTATAACAAATGCTTTATACTTTAAACCATTTGTTGAAAAGTTTTTATAACCAGATTATGTCTATTATAATTAATCTGAATGAGCATAAGAGATGTGAGAGAACTTACAACTTGGTCCCAGACATGTGTCACAAACACAGTTTTGTTTCTTTGGTCATTTGTCTAATAATAACAAAGAAATATCAGTACAGAAAAGCCTCATAAAATCACTCAATTTGTTTGTGGTATGAAGTATATGTCATCAGTATATTAAGTATACTGATTTTATGGGCTTTTCTGTACTGATGTTTCTTTGTTATTATTGCAATATCCTTAATATTCAGATGTATTTTCTGTTTTTATAAAATTAATGCTTTAAACATAAAGCTTAGTATAAAATCCTTGTTAGCAACATAAATGCAGCCAAAAGTAAAAAAGGAAATATCAAGGATTTAGGGAAAACATAAAAAGTTTTATTTACTTATTTTAAAAAAAAAGCAATAGACTAACAAGACACAACAATTCTAACAAATGACATTTATCTCAAAGAAATAGTCACCTGAGTAAATAGCCTCTTAATTATATTTTCTGGAGCATGATGCATGCATATCTTGTACTGACGTTATAGAATAATTTTAGGTGATAATTATCACAGTTAACTTCTTTCACATAACTGAATGATAACAAGAAAAAACAGCCTTGTGTAAGAATTTTTGAAACCTTTTGTTCTATTTCAGGTTAGATTTGTGGCTGAGGTAACAAATGGAGGTGTTGCCTTAGATGACATCAAAATTATGTCAAGTAGTTGCCCATCACAAGGTATGTACTGTTATTTTAAATGAAAAACTTGTAAGAAATAATATAGACATTTTAGATCGAATTATGGAGACCCATTTTAAAGTTGTCTATTTTTGTTTTGTAATTATCTGATGTTTATTTTATACTAGAGAATCCAAAAGTATTAGATCATTGCATATAATATAGTTTGTAAAGACTAGTTATTTTGATAATATTGCATAGTCTGTATGAAGGTGGCCATTAGGTTAAGTATCATGTTTTAAATAGTTTAACTTTTAAGAGAATGTATTTAATGGTGTTCTCTGATAAACATTAAAAGAGATAAATGTTCTTAGTGTGTATATATACAATGATCCCTTGTTTAATGAGCAATTCCCATAACAAAATTTTGTTTAACATTTTATTCTCTGCACAATTTTTCAATTCATTTGATGACAAAAATTTCTTTTAATGAGTGCCACACGAGATCACATTTTCACTTCTTCAATTTGCTGGTGTCATGAAAATTTCAATACTCTGACTCAACCATTCACATGATGTGGAAATTTTTACACTTTCTTCTCAGCCAGTCACAACAGCCTGAGAAAATTTCATCATAAAAGCCCTTTTCTGTGGCTCTGGTGTATTACTGATAAAGAGAAAAGTAACACTACATATAATAAAAAATTGGCTTTAAATTGTATTGATTGGCAACTGATGATCATTTTAAAATGATACAGTGCTTGTTAAATCAAGAGCCCAAGAGTAAAGGGATATGCATACACCTTACCTTTATTGTTACAACATATGAATGGATTTACCCTAACGTGTCATGTGGTTACATGAAGTATTCAGTGCTGATAGTGTAAAATAATTTTTATGTTTACAGGAGCTAGTCAGTCTCATGTACAAGGTTTCTTGCCTTTTTTTTTACATCACTTTGAAAAGTGAACTTTTTTGTGATTTTACCATAATAAAAATGTTAAACCCTGAGTGATCATGGCTATAAACCCTTAACAAAGAGAACTTGGAAAACCATTACAATCCAGCAAAAGCAGGAAATTATTAAGAAGCATGAAAAAGGTATTAGAACAAATGCTCATTGACCATCGACTGTTTTGACCATATCTGCTATCTGCTCACAAAGAAAAACTGAAGGCAATAAAGGTGAGTAATAAATCAACTAGGTTGTTGAAAAGCAAGTAATTGATAGTTGAAGTGGAGAAACTTTTGTTAATTCATAAGTTCTGAATTTATTTGTGAAAAGGTCCATGAAACTTATAACATTTTGAAAAGAAACTTGACTTGATAGTCAGACTCTAAAACTGATGAATTTAAGGCAAATAAAGGCTGATTTGATAAATTTAAAATAAGAGCTGAAATTGTAAGCACAGTAATGCATGATGAAGCTGCAAGTGCTGACAAAGAAGCAGCTGATAAATTTAAAATTGAATTTGATGAGCTGATGGATGAGGAGAATTATCATGCACAGTGAGTTTTTAACGTTGATAAAATGGTGCTTTTTTGGAAGAAAATACCTCAAAGAACCTATATTACTAAAGATAAAGCTACTTTACCAGGACATAAACCCATGAAGGATTAGTTGACTCTGTTGCTTGGTGGTAATGTCTCTGGAGACTTCAAATTGAAACCAATGCTCTTGTACCATCCAGAGAATCCAAGAATGTTCAAGGAACAGAAAGTATCCAGAAGGCAACTTTGGGTTTATTGAAGGCAAACTTCAAGGCATGGGTGATTAGGGAGCTATTTAGTAAATGGGCATCAGAAATCTTTTGACCTTCTGTGGCATAGTACCTAATAACAAATAAACTGTCTTTGAAAACTACTCCTTATGGACAATGCTCCTGGCCATGATCCTGAACTTGCTAGTTCTTTGAAGGCCCAATTTGACTTTGGTAAAATGATGTGTTTCCTTCTTAACACAACTCCAATCTTGCAACCTATGGACCAAAATGTGATATGCAACTTTGAGAGAAACTGGATATGAAAAAGATGTTTAGAAAATGTCACCGAGCCACTTTTACAGATTCTAATTTGAGTCTTGCAACATTTTGGAAGACAAAGTACAATATCTTGGAAGCTGTAGATTTATTGTGGCAATATGACATATTTCAACTTTCTATATGAATTTGGCATGGAGGCCATTGTGGCCAGAGGCAGTCCATAATGTTGAGAGTTTTTGAGGTAAGGAGGCAACAGGAAACATGGATAAGGAGATTGTTTCAGCAGGTTATTTGATCAGACTTGAAGTAGCTCTGGAGGATATTGAAGAACTGGTGTAAACCCAAGAGAAGAAACTTTTCTCAGGATCTGCAGCAGTTAAAGGAGATGATTGAACAAGACAGTAGAATAAAGAGAAGGATGATTACATCAGACATAAAAGACATTATCTACCACTAGGAGAAGTTCAGGCAGCTGTGAGATACTGTAACATTGAAAGAACTGAACTTATGTGTTGTGAGATGGAGGATGAGGTGGTGTCCTTCTTTAAGAATCAGCTTATGAATAGAAAAAAAAAAAAGAAAGAGAGCCAATCAGCAAAGTTTAGACAGTTTTTTTCATTAAAAGGCAGTGAGAAGAGTTTTTATCATGTACAATACAAGAAATGTCATCTGTTATTAGTGCTTCTGCAACATTAGAACTTCTGGATGTTATAACAGAACGTGATTAACCTTCAGAGAAATGTTACTTTCTTTCCTTTCATCAATATCTTTCTAAACCTACAAACAAAATTCTTCACAATTTAAAGTAAGTGTATTATTTATTACACTAAAATTAAAAGTAGTTTTTATTTATTTATGTTTATATTTATAATTTTGTCTTAACAGTACCTACATACTGCATTTATCAAATTAACTTATAGTATCTGCATTTTTAGTCACACATACTGGGATAATGGGACCTGAAAAGAAGACTCAATTATAATATAAATCCCATATTCATTTAACAAATTTATTATCAGAATTTTTTTTTTTTTTAGGAATCAATTAAACTAGTTAATCGAGAGACCACTGTATGTATATATATTTACATGCACACTTATTTTGTTGAAAAGAGTGTTCCCATACTTCTAAACATAAGCATTTTATTACAGTTAAGATAATAAGAAACAACTAAAAACAGTTTACCATCTAAAAGATTAAGTCTCATCCTCAATATCTGATAATTTAAAATCTGTTTGAATTTACTGTGTAGTGTTTTTGAATGTAATGTTTCTTTCTAAACTTGTTTATACTGTAAACCACATCTTAAACGTGTCTACTTTTAAGAGGTTCATACTTTTTTTTATGTTTTTGGAAGTAAAGAATTATTTCTCTGTTATTTCAGTAAAAGATGGAAATCATTTTTAATTAGTCCATCTTCAAGTTCTTTGGTAAACACTGTTTTCTTTAGCAACTTTCACAGCCTAAACAAAAGTGTTGAACCACATATGATGACAATGTACAGAAGAGAGCTTTGTATTATAATAAACAATTTTTTCAGTATTTAGTATCCACTTCTTCAGCTGGTAGTTTTAGCTTTTACTGTTTTTAGAGATTATCAGATAACTATTTGGTTTTCATGTCATGTTTATGTTTTTAAGATTATTCATTTTGTAAGACTATACTTCAGTACTGTAAAGTTTAATTTTGTGGATTATGACATACATCAAACATGAGAAGGATCATAAAGTATTTTATAATAGGTCTTAGAGAGAGCATACATTAAAAACAAGTATAAAGCTCTTAGCACTGATAGTGAATTCTTATGATGTTGTTATTATTTTTACTTGTTTGCTGTTGTTTTATTCACTAATTTATTGATTTGTTCTATTTGGAGTATTTATCCAGATACTGTCAATGTCTGGAAGATTTATTTATGTTAATTGCTGTTTATCATTCATGTAGCATAATAATTACCAAACAAAATATTTGTATTTTTAGTTTGATAGTTGCTGAATTTCTTTATTTTTAAGGTTTTCTTAAACTTTTTTTGGGGGAATTATCAGAGTTAAGTTTCTATTCAAATATTTGCATTCAATGCATTTTGTAACCTCATTTTAGCTCATTATATATATTTAAAAGTTATGCTTTTTGTATATATATTCTTTTGGAAAGTAGAAATTTGCACTTTTGACTCAGAAGATATGTGCAACTACCGGCAAGATCCAGCTAACTATATTACCTGGGAGTTGAAATCTGGCAGCGTTAGTGATATTCTATTTAATATTATTGATCACACTACAAAGACTTCATTTGGTAGGTTACTATTTATTGATAACAATCTAAAAACATTTTATTTTATTCAGAATTCAAAGTATCTGAAGAAAAATAATTTGATCTTCTAAATATAACTAATTTGACTTTGAAATTTACAATTGTAGATAAAATGTAAGAGATTTAGATTATATGAAGCTAGAAATATATCAATGTTGTTTCTGTTTGTTTTACAAAAAATATAAATGATATATTTTTATTTATAAAAATGTTGTAACATTAATTTACACACAGTGTTTTACACCTTTTAAAAGATAAATACTAACATTTATGTAGGTGTGAAGTTTGACTCAATTTTAATGCAGCAAATTTCGTACCCAGCTCTGCATTTGATGAAAACCCAACATATCTGGTGAAAGCCTACAAGTAAAAGTGAACTTTCAGCTAATAATGGGCTTTCTGTTTAAAACCCTTATAGTGCACTTTAGATATTTTACATTGAAATATTTACAGGTTATTATAAGGAGAATGCACGTTTCTGCCTTTACCCTCTTGAAAACATGAATAAATTGGCTAGAAATGAGCAAAATTTGTATGAGGACTTTCATTAGCATTTATTCTCCAAGAATATTATTATAAGACAGGGGAAGTGGAATGAAGTGAGGGGGTGTGGCAGTTGAGTCAAGAAACTTGGAAGGAGTGGTAAAGCAGTTGCATCACTTTCTGTTCAAAATGATGCAAGTCGATTTTTTTACAATAATTTTGTGAATGACAGGGTCAATATAAATGAAATGAAGGATGCTTATATTTTATGGGGTGCTGTTGTGTAAAAATTTTTTACATTTTCAAATGCGATTATTATAAAAGCCATTTTTAGCATTACAAGTATGTATAATAGAACTTCATGTTGATGATGTTTCAGTGGTATTTCTGAAAATTAAAAATATTTACTCATAAGAAAACAAAAAAGAAATTTTCATAATTTATCAAAATGTTAAATCCAACTTTTAGATTTTTCAAATTAGTTTTGTAATAAAAAATATCTGTGTACAATATTTTACAACATATGAAAGTATCTGAACAATACAAGTTGAAAAGGAGTTGAAATATGGGAAACAAAAGTCAAGAAGACTGTGTGTGTGTTTGAATAATGGAGTAAAGTGTTATATTTATGAAAACATTTTTTAAATAGTCCAAATTAATCTCTTGCATCGTGTTCTGAAACAAGAAAGAAAGAGAGAGGGTAATTTTCAAAAAAGTACACGTCATACGTATACTCTTTCAGTGGCCTACTTTTTTTTAACATTTTGTGGTTTTGGCATACTTTTGAGAACTATGAGTAAAGTAACTTATTAGTTTTGATGTTGAATATTATTCAGAGCTCTTGTGTGGCTTTAAATCATCAACATTTCTGTATTTCTTGGTGATAGAGATACCATTTGGAAGGTACATGGACACAGGAAATTATCATGTAATTTTGAAATCTTCTGGCGGAAGTTAGGTTTTCATCCTCTGATTGAACTTTATAAACTGTTTAGAACTGTTAAAACTGTTTAGAAAGTTTTTACTGTGATTATGAGTTGATTTTCTTTGTAAGTTTAATCAAATATTTTTTTACCAAACATTTAACATTGCTTGGTATCTTATCAGTAGAATGATAACTGTACAACAAGAAATGTTATACAAAAAGTTAAATTTATTGTTTTTTTAGGTATTGTGGTAAGAAAAAATAATTTTATTATCAGGATCTTATTGCTGTCTCTTTCCAAGTTATACTTAAAAATATGTTTATTGTTAGGAAATTTCTTGTACCTGAATCTTGAGCAAGCTGGCAAGGAAGGCAAAGAAGCTGGACATTTGGCAAGAATTTTTTCCCCAGTTTATGAAGCAACTGAAGGAAGTTGTGTTTCATTCTGGTATCACATGACTGGAGTAATGAAGGAAAGTCTCAACTGTTATCAGTACACTTCATCTGGTTTATCAGACCCTCTCTGGAGCACAGAAGGTGATCTTGGACTGTATTGGTACGGAGCAAGTTTTTCTGTTTTATCCCCTAAACTACCTTGGCAGGTAAGTGTTTTATTAATGATATTTTAACTAGTAATGGATTATTTTATTTCAATTTATAAGTGCACTATTTTGTTAAGTTTGTTTGTTCAATAGGAGCACCTAATAATGCATGACAACTGACCATTTGGAAATTTTATTTAAAGTTTTGTAAACAGAAAGACTTGAAAGTTATATTGGTATTAAGTTTTTTCTTATTTAACAAAATCAGACGTTTCCAGAACAGGTTATTTTGCATTATACTAGCTGCTTTGGTGTTTAAAGTTTGGTTCTTGAATTTTTTTACATGTTTTGGATATTAAAATTCTAGAATTAACTATTAAAATAAAAAAATTAAATTATACTTAGTAAATGTATTACTTAGTAAATTCTGTACATTGAAATACAACATGGATATTCCAAAGAAAATATGTTTTTTATAAAGTGTGTTCATATATAAAATAAAATGTTTTTTTTTTACTGTCTAAATTAAAACTTAATTATGAAACAAGAGAATATTTGTTATTTTTGTGAGATGTTAGAGAATTAGGATTATAAAGTTTGTATGATTTCAATAGGTTTCTCAAAAATTTACAGTTATGTTATGCTAATATTAGGTGAGTCATTTATATATGTTTTAAAATGTTTTTTTCTACTGTCTAAATTAAAACTTAATTATGAAACAAGAGAATATTTGTTATTTTTGTGAGATGTTAGAGAATTAGGATTATAAAGTTTGTATGATTTCAATAGGTTTCTCAAAAATTTACAATTATGTTATGCTAATATGGGGTGAGTCATTTATATATGACACTTTTTTTAAACACAAAGCTGAATGAAAAAAAAATGTGCTTTTATGAGTTAGTAAAAAGTAAGTTGTTATATGTAATGCAAATACTTTTCTTATTTTATTACATAATTTATTTCCATGTACATATAATTTCTGTTTCAGGCAGCATTTGAAGTGATTCTAGATGGAAAAAGAAAAGCTCAGGTGGCCTTGGATGATATTGTAGTTACAGAAGGCTTTTGTCCACCACCAGGTATTGATGGTTAGAATAGATTTAATATAAAAGTTAGTGCTACTTAGCTGTTTCTGAGTTATAAAAAAGGATTTGAAGATTTATTACCTTTGATCATGAGATTCTGCATTAATATGTGCATCTTATTAGATTATTTTTATTATAATTAAATTTACTTTTTAATGCAGTGACGACTCACTTCAAACATGATCATAAACCCTAAAAAAAATCAGTTGCCACTTAGTAAACACATCTTACAAATAAACACAGAGATTTAGAGTACAACTACTGTTTTTACTTTATGTATTCAACAAAGATGTGAGGTTTCTTGTTTATTTTGAAATTCAGCAGTTTTTGTTGTTTTTTTCATTTTATGGAATGGTTGAACAGAATCTGAAGGTTTAGGGCTGAAATTATAAAAAAAATGCTCCCTTTTTGTAACTGATAGTAATTATATTATATTGTTAAGGTCAGAATGTTTTAGGTTGTGCTACATTTTACTGAGATTATTATGTTTCATCAGTTCATGCTTTGTGAGTTTAGTTAAATCAAGTAATGTGTTTTATTTTATAAGAAGAGTCCAAGTGAAAAATGTAAACACTGTGTTACTTTTTCTTTTCTAGGTTTTTGTGATTTTGAAGATGACAATTGTCTATGGCAAAATGTTCATGAAAACGGAGGTTTTCTATATGGTGAATGACTTTTCTTTATAATTATATGTAGAAAAGTGTACAATATGCTACTCGTTCCAAAGAACTTGAGGAAGCTAAGTACTATACAATCTTAAGATATACAATATATGTCAATCTCTCAGCAATTAACTGCTTATGTGAACAGTGCTTTTGGTCATTTATTCTAACCCTTTCACTGCTCAGGTTGAATGGAACCCCCACTCTACACACACACACACAAATCAAAACATCTTTTTACATGATAAAATCATAGTATAGCACGCCAAAGTAAAAAATAAACATCGGAGATCATACATCTACCTCTGTGTAGGTTTGGCAGTTTGCTAAGTTAAGAGAGAACAGGGTTGGCTGAGTCTGGGGTGACCTTCGATGACTGCGAGATAAGATGGGAGGATGAACAGGACTTGTTTGTTTTTTTCTTTTTCAAATGTGGTATATCATTTGTCTTATCTCATACACTATCGCAGTATTAGATATGAGTAAATTGACTGTATTATACAAATAGTATTTTTGGGACAGTAATAGAAATCAGTAAAATTAATGTATAAATGCCTAATATATAGTTTTTCGTGGTTTGTATAGGCATCATAGTAATACCTATGAATCATTGTTACAACCAATTATCAATCACTGTTGATAACCACTGGGATCTCAAGTGGTTGTAGGAAAAACTAAAACATCATATGCTGTGTGAAGCAGCAAACTAGGGAAAAATCATATGATGTGTGAAACATTTAACTGGGAAAACATCACAGACTGTGTAGAGTCATTAATTTGGGAATCATGATAAAATGAATGGAGCAGTGAAAGGGTTAATGTAATGTTTGTAGATAAAACTGTTATAACTTTGAATCAATGCAAATTACTTTTGTATTTTAAGGTAAATTAATAATTTAACTAATAAAATAAAGTGATTTTTTTCCATTTGAAATTAATTGTTTTATATCTTTTTTTATATGCTTTACATGAATTTCAACTCGCATTAACCTAATGTTTTATTTCAATAGAGGATGAAGAAAAGAAACATGTGGAAATGCGTGTAGATGATTTTGATTGGCAGAGGCACATTGCAGAAGATGACATGGGTCCAATGGGAGACCATACGCTGGGGTCAGCTGAAGGTAAACATTCTTTTTTGACAGTAAAAAAAATATTCTCCATCTAAAATTATTTTGAATGTTACTTAGCTAAATAAATGAAAATTTGCCTTTGAAGTACATGGGAATTTTCACAATTAAGAGTCAGAACATCTTTAAGTCAACCATAGCTTCTAAAAATTCTTAAAATTAAGAAAAACCAGGTGTACCTGAACTGAGGTAGATTTATTTTATTATGTAATGATAACAAATTAGTTTTTTTTAGTAATACGAGAATTAATTTTATACTTTGTCAAATTAATTGATTCTTGTATTATTCATAATACTATAATTGTTAATATTTTGGATTGTATCACAAAAATAACATATCTTGAAAATACAGTAACTGCATTTCTTTTAAATGTATTGTCTAAATGCCATGGAGCTGTTCATATGAATTATATTTTAAGAGGACTATTTGCTAAAGAGATGTATTTTTAATGTAAAATCTTTAAGTATCTTTTTATTTTTTCTGAAATATTTAAAGGATTATTTCCCTTTCTATATTTTTATTTATAAGCTTTTAATTTAATGTAGTTTTAAAGGTTTTACACTGTTCACTGATTTCTGCTTATTCAACACAACTGAATTATAAAGTTCCATTACTGAATGTATTGCTTTAGTAACCTGTTAGTGTTTATTTCCAGCTATTTTCAAATCCTTTCAATTAAGTGTTAAGCTACTAGAAATGTAGTCCTTATCACAACAATGTATTTTATCTGTTTCTTATGGTAAGTTTATTGAGTTAAGCTTTTGCTGAATTTCCCAAGGTATACACACACACACTGTATCTTAAGCCCCTCAATGACAGTGGTATGTCTGTAGACTTACAATACTAGAAACAGGGTTTCATTACCAGTAATGGGTGGAGTACAGGTAGCTCATTTGTGTAGCTTTGTGCTTAATTACAAACAAACAGACTATATCTTATTCTGTCTCAACTGATAGATTTCCTATTCTAGTTGGACACAAATGGGATCTTTTGTATTGTCAGCCATAAGCACTGTCCTGTTTATTTTTCAAAGTTGCCCTTTCTGCTGGCATAATTTTCATTCAGTAGTTCGTGTTTACATTATTTTGTACTTGTACTGATTTCAACAGCAGTTGTTTAATAAGTCTTTGGTTATTTATAAACAGTAAATTTCATATTTAGTAAACAAGTCTGATTCAAAGAGGGTGAAAGGTAAAAATTAGAAATTACCCTAAAGATTTCAAATTGTGCTCTACTTAGATGTAACAGAAACTTTTTTGTTTAGAAGATTTTCTAGGAATGAAATTAAAAATGTATTATATACTCTTATGGATTATTTAATAATAAGAACCTACCTAAACATTAAAATGTTAATAAAGATCTTAAATAAGAAAAAGTAAATTCAAACATTGCTAAAACAAAAAAAAAAAGAATTGTGCTGTCAAGTACAAAACATCATGATTTAAAAAATTACCAACAGACCACACAGCAGAGATGTGGGAAGAAAAATGGTTCTCTGTGGATATTTAATTTCCATTTCTAAGTTGTTTTCAGTAATCTTATCAAAATCCTCAAAGTTGAACCTGATAAATAGCCATGTTATGACTCTTAAGCAAAATATTTATGTGTAGTTACAGAGGTTTGTTTGTTTGTTTAATTGAGAGATCCAGTGTTTGTTGTATTAATCTGTTGCATTAACTAGGATTTATAAAAATCTTCACATTTATTGTAATCTTTACCTGATCAGTGATGTTAGGTAATGCTGGTGAAACACTTTGTTTAGGTGTTTTATTTAATTTCTTGTTTTAGTACAAGTTATTTTTTAGATTCATTCAAAACATGTTGCTTTTGCAACCTATTAAAATAGCCAATGAAATAGGTCAAGAAGGTGAGATTAGCTTTCTTAATTATTTATTAACATGTGTATGATCTTATATTCACAGTCTTTTTTCCTTTTAAGGATTTTACATGCTGTTAGATCCCAGAAAGCCCCGTTTAAGTGGTCAACGAGCTGTTTTGATGTCTGAGCGTTTGTCCGTCAAGGAATCAATCTGTCTAGAGTTTTGGTATGCCCTTCCTGATGTGATCGATGGGGCAACTATTCAAGTGTACCAGAGTGATGTTTACGGAACAGCATATTTTGTTAGTTCTTGGAGAAATATTACTAATGATAAATGGCAGAAAGCTGAGATTACCATCTCTCCTGGTGATCACAAGGAAGGAAAATATATTTGGGTTTGTTGAAATACAGTTATTTCAGTTTCATGTACATATGTGCACATATATATTTATATTTGTGTGTGTGTGTGTATATACATGAAGATAATGTTTCAGTTGTCTTAAGGATGCAAACTTATATTTATATTAGATTGCTAGAGCTTTTCATTTATATTGTTATTTAGTATATTATTAATCTTAAATCAAGAAGTTTTATTAACTTTTATGTAGATGAACTTGATTTTAATATAGGTGTACATCGTTGGAACACTTGGAAGTGATCACACAGGTTATGCTGCTGTTGATGACATAAGAGTGATACCAGATGCTTGTGAACGTAAGTAGCATTTTGTACTCAATTTTAACAGAGATTATTGTATTGGAAATAATTATGAAAACAGTGGATAAAATTGGTTTGAAAGGCAAATATGGGATTGTACCATCTATCCTTTAGAAATGAACAATATCAGATTACAATTACATATTGACAGTCATCCAATTATTCAGGCTGTACTACACTAGTTTAATGTATATAAAATGGACTTTTAAATAGACAACTTGCTTCTCTCGGACCTTTCTCAAGACTTATCCTTCAGTTGTACTTCTTTATGTAGCTGCTTTCTTATGTCCAGTATCATGTATGTCTGGGCATTTTCTTCAACTTTCATCTCAGTCTTCTCCCCTTCACTTGTGAACTGTGGAGTTTTGGTCACTGAGGTTTTTGTTTTTCCTTCTCATATTGCACAAGAGTTTCTTCTTTTTTGGGGATCCTGACTTCCCTAGAACCTGTAGTGGAATCTTTCACAGAACCCATTGTCCTCAACTTTTTATCTGCCTACTCCTCTACTCAAGGAACCTTCTTGGTGGATGGACTAACCTGATGTTACTTGCAGAGTTTCCCCTGTCTTCTCTCCAGATAAGACCTTCACATTTTCAGCAGTGTTTCTCTTTCATGTTGGAGAAATTTCTGAATGACAGCATGACATCTAGCCTTTGGACACAGGATGAGTACTCACTTTATGTTAACTACTTGCTGTTTGTCAAGCATACTTCCGTTACCTACCCTTCCTCATGAATTTTGTGTTCATGATCCATTCAGACAATTACATGATTGTGTCAACTGTCAAGGGGCACTCATTCCAGGGCCCTTTGTTTTCATACTTTGGACCTCCTTTTTTTGGGCCCATTCTTATCATATTTGTCTGATTTCCTGTCGTGTACTGAGTGCCTTGTTGCAAACACCTCATATATACCTTTGTCATATGTCTTAACTCAGAGTTTCCTCTCTGTTGAACTCTGGTCTGTTATCAGGCTCTGGCTGTTAATACTTTCAGTTAGGACTGGTCTCATCTTTTTCTTTATGTAATGCATATCTTTATCTTCTTATCCTCCTCTGGGACCTTGCCAGGTCCTTTTGGTGGTGTCTCTTTGGCAGCTTTGATCTTTTATGTTTATTTGCTGGGCAACCAGACCTCTGTTTTTCTGTTAAGTATCCCCTCTCTCTTTTGCTTCAACTTCTCATTTAACTGTTTTATCAAAGGATGTTGTCATCCATCTTCATGTCTGGGATTTGTCCACTCCATTGCCTGTTGAGTCAATCTCCATGATTATGTATCTTTTTCCTTGTTTCACTTCTGTTGCCATTCCACTTTGTTGCTATATTATTATATGTGGCATGTCTGTCGTAATTGATCCATCTGCCATTCTCTTCCTCCTAGTTGGCCTCTTACATACCATCTTTTCACCTGCTTTACCTGGTAATTTCTCCTTGGTTTGTTACTACAACTGGTGGTTTTCAAATGGTATTAATCACAACATTCACCTTTGCAGCACCACAGAATGCTTTTACCCTTGTTCTTTGCCACTGGTTTCCTTGCCCAAATTTTATGCCAGACTGGGACCTTAGTATGGTTTTGTTTTCTCTCACACATGATCTGTTTAAGCCATTGACTTTTTGTCTTAAATTTATACCACATTTATCTTAAAACTTATTTCCTTCTCCTTTGTGCCCATGGCCACCATAGTTGAGATACTTATGTGACTAATTCTCCTGATACTCTTTTCCATCATACATATATATACTCCTCTATCCAGACTGGTCTTTCCTCCTTGAGACTTTTATTGCTTGGGAAAGTGTCCACATGTTCTCTTATCTTTCTTCCTTCTGTACCTTTATTTTAGTTCAGCTCTGGCTACTATGTTCTGTTCAAGCTGTATTACTTATAATGTACTTTCCCTTTTCAGGGTCATTGTTTCTTCCTATCCTAAGACCTCTCTCCTTCTACCCTTAGAGGGTGAGTTCATCAACTTCTCTTGCTGGTCTACACATCCTTGGATATAGAGATTTGAAGGCTATTCCATATTTCTTCATATCAAATTCATCACCTTAATCATGTAAGGCATGTGGACAATGCCTCACACTTTGACCACTCAGTATTTTCATCATATGGTTGTTTCATCTCCTGAGAGTTTTTGTTTTCATCTGATCTCATTATTCAGTCAACTCTAGATGCTTAAGTAAAATTTTATTTTCATAACCACTTTCTAATTTCAAGGATCTCACTAGGTGTGAAGTGAATGAATTGTGTCCAAAGTTAATATTTTCCCTATCTGAAAATATGTGAATTTTCACACATTCCCACCCATCCTCTCCACTTCTGGTGCTCATTGTTTTATCTTATCTAATTAAAGAATGAAGTTACATGAGAACAGGTGTAGTTACTCTGCATGGAGGGTTGTGTTACTCTCTTATTGGTGGAGGGCTTTTATTGCATGATGTTGCCATCATGCACCAGTGCATTTCATGTTGGAACATGACATGCAAATCTTATCTGTGTGTGGAAGTGAGTAATTATTGAAGATACATTTTCTGATTAAGAAAATAACAGTGTTACTTATTTAGAATAATAGTATTGTTATTATCAAGGTGCAGGAACTATCACATGGCTGACAATCACTCTCACTGCAAAATAACAGATATTGTATTCTTGAGGTTTCACCTGACTTATCAGTGGAAAGGATTGCTATTTATTTCTGTATACTGTGTTCTGTTCTACAGAAGAAAATGCATGTGATTCTCTGTGTGAATGATTCATATTAGTAGGTAATTAGGATGAGAGGAACCTACTGGCTTTTTTTGACTAACATTCTATATTAAGAATATATGCTTAGTGCATTCTGAATGCTTCAGAATTTTTATAGTACACAAGGAGTGTAGGAAATAAATAGTATGCTTCTTTACTGCAATATCAAGAAAGGCAGTTATTTTACATTGTAAAATAATTTATAAATACACTGACAAAAAAAAAACCTAGCTAATTGACATATGAACTTTTTTATTAATAAAATTCTTTGATTGATTGCCCATTACAAGTAAAATTTAATAAGCAATGAAAATATTGAAAGCAAAAACATTTCTCAACTGGTGCATGGATTGTAATAAGGTAAAGATGGAATGAAGTGTATTTTTATACATGATATGTATTTCATCTTGGTATAATATGCCATTCTATTGCATTAAAGTTATTCTGCATGTTAACTTTTTTTTTCGCTACAGACTTTATGATCATCAACATTTCCATAGTATAACTTTCAACATGTTTTGTGTATCTTCATGATTTTTCAGTCTTTTAGTATACATTACAAGTCTTTTGCAGGCAAAGAAATCAGAATTCATAATAAAATATTTTTATTAAAAGTTAGTCTGAATGTATGAAGTCAGAATATTGACTAATTTGAATGCAAAGTGGTTTTCATGTTAATATCAAGAATGCTTTTCTTCATCTAAAAATTATCAAATTTCATTTGCATAATGTCTAAAACCTAGTAAATTTTTGAATGAAAGTAATGAATGGTATAACAAATTTCATTAATCTATGAGACTTGGTGATTTACACTAACTTGTTATAAGTTGATGAAAGGTATTACACCATCTGCAGTGAACTTTAGTTAAAAATATATAAAAAGTTATTCAGATTGAGGCACACTCAGACAGGTGGTTAATTGATGACTGAATATACACCTTTTGCCACTTAGGAAGGCTAAATATAGATTATGAAATATAATACATCACTTACTAAGAAATAGTAGACTAACAAAGATATAGAATTCTTTGACGGTTGTTTAAATATATTTTTTAATTTTTAGCTGAAGTAGTGGAACCATTTAAATGTGGCATGGATCAAATTGTGTCCCAAGATGCAGTCTGTAACTTTAGAATAGATTGTATGAATGCAGCTGATGAAGAAAACTGCTCTTCTTGTGACTTTGAACATGGTCAGTGTGGATGGGAAGGTGTTGATACTAATGTACAGGGAATGGACAAGTGGATTCGAACTGATGGAAATTCTGAGTTTGGACCACAAACAGACCACACTATTCTCTCTGAAAAAGGTACAAGTTCTGTAACTTTGAATAAAGTATTATTGTGTATGTTGTTTTTATATATGTTAAGGTATTTATTTTGAAAATCTGGATGATAAGAGTATTTTCATAGGATTATTAATGTACAGTAACTAAATACAACTGTTAATGGATTATTTGACTGTATATTTATGTACAGTAATGTTTTAATTAATATAAAACATAATTACTCTTTGCTAACACAGGATACTACGTGACTGCTTATTTTCAAGAAAATAGTAACAATGAAGATGATTTGATGATTAGTGGTCCAAGGTTTCAAGATTCTGGTGCAACTTGCTTGGTTAGCTTTTGGTACAACTACAAAGGTCCAGGTAGGACATGTTTTCCCTGAATATAAACAAATTTTATTCTTATGTACTGCCATTGAAACTCAGCTATATATATTTTGTTGTCTTTGTACATCATTGATTGTGTTGTTTTTGTAAATTCTGTTAACTGTTGTAAAGTTAAGAAAAAAATTTTGGTCTATATTATTACAAATCTATTTTATTTGTTGACATTTAGTTTGTGTCTTTTAGTAGACTTTGTGTTCAGGCATTCCCCCCCTCTCTTTCTTTCTCCATAACAAGTGAATTACTAATGGTAAATAGTCACAAATATACAAGCATAGTTACCATGATTCATCAGCACTTTGTAAATATCACCAGCAAGAGTAATCAAGTAACCATAATATAATTATTTCAAGGAAAAGAAGGCACTTTTAAACCTTCACATATTTTTATGACAAACTAAGCTGTAGGAAACTAGAAATCCATACTTAAGCAGGTTAATACAAAATTATAATGAAAATTTATACAGACCATTATTTCTAGAACATTTATTTTTATCAAGTAATTACAGAATTAACCCTAAGAATAGTTTTTGTGTGATTTATCTTAGCTGGGTTTTGTGAATTTAACATACTAATAAGTATCTGTTAAAAATGTCATGTAAATATTTTTAGTTATTAATATATTTTAGTGTTAATTTGTTTTGTACATCATAAACTGTTCCTTATATTTATACATTTATTTATCATTTGAAGGTAATAACAGATCCTTACACAATTAAAACTTTGGAGTTAAATATAGTTATTAGTGTATTTTGTAATACTTTAGTGACCTTGGATGTAGAAATTGAGATAAATGAAAGAGAGCGCATTCATGTATGGACTCTCTCAAGAAAAGAATCTTTGCCTGATGTCTGGATGGAAGGTCAAGTGTACATTGGACGTGTACCTCCTAAAGCCAGAGTAAGTGGTGAACTTTTCTAATTTTTTCTCTCTTTTCAGTTAAAAAAACTGCTAAGGAACTTACTTGTATTTTATTCACTTTTTTATGCATTTGTTGTAAATTCAACAGGTTACTTAATCTTAATGCTATAGAATGGCCAACCAATATCATTGAAATCATTTTTATACGAAGCCTGTAATATAAAATATTTTAAAACTATTGTATTTACCCAGAAACTTTCACTAAGCCCATGGGAATTTTTGTAGTGAAATACATGAATAAACGAATAAATTTCAATCTTTCAGAAAAGAAAAGTTGGAATAGCAGTAGAAACAAGGACAAAGGTGAAAAGGGTGCTAAAATATTGCACCCTTATTGCTAAAATAATCCATATATGTGTCTTCAGTTCTTTGGTGAACAGCACAGCATAAGAATGTGCAATAGTGTTTTTGACAAAAATTAATTTATAAAACTCGTATATTTTTGTTAAAAATTTATGAGGAAAAAGTTTCAAACCAAATGTATTGTCTTATTTTTCTAATTGTTTTTTGTGTTTGTGTGAAAGTCATTTTGTATTCATTGTGCATATTCAAACTCCTGAAAAAGTCAACTAACACAGAGCTGTTAACTTATCTTGAATATGGATTGATGACTTTGTTATTTATTCAGTACTGGACTATGAACTATGAAGGTCCATGATGTACATCCCATTGCTGCAAAATCTCCCTTAACACTTCGTAGCCATGGGTACATTATAAGAGTGAGAGTTATAGTTAAATTCCACTATTTAATTAGCATAGATAAAGAGTTGTCAGTGTGTATGTTGTTGGCTAACTGTCTGCTTACTAGCTTGTTTTTGTGGCTTTCTGGTTGACTGATGTCTAACAGAAAACTCAAACGTTCCCACAAAATGCAGATTTAAAACTTTTAATGAAGAGTTAACTGAATGTGAACAATAAACTGTTGTTACAAACACAAAAATTCTTTGACAGAGACATTGTTTATTACCCAAACTGTCCAGGCTTCTTGAAACCTTTACATGAGTAAATGAATTAGGAGGTATATGACCTTGAAACATTTGTATAATGAGAATGTTGGATTGTTTCAGTCATTATATCAGTTCAAAATTGGGGGCAGTTAATGCAGATAGTTTTTATGTAACTGTGTATGAATATACAAAGCAAGTAAATAAAAGATTTTGTTTCATTTATCTTCCTGTGAACATAAACTATTTCTTGAGGAAACATTAACATTTTTTGTAAAGGTGTAGGTAGACAGAATAAGAAAAAAACACAGTTGAGACATTTAGAGATATTCTGATAGAAAGATAGCTTGGACTTTTTTACACTTTGGGTTTGAACTTAACTTGTTATAACACATAGGTTACTTTTGTGTAGAAAGGATGTCTTTTCTCTCAAGAATTATTCTTTTTGGACTTGGACATATTAGAGCAGATGTTTAGGTTAATCTTGGACATATTAGAGCAGATGTTTAGGCCAATTTTGGACATATTAGAGCAGATGCTTAGGCCAATTTTGGACATATTAGAGCAGATGTTTAGGTTAATACTCTCACCATGAATATTCTTTACTTCACATGACACAAAGATTTAGATTCAAAATTTTATTAAATTACTTTTTCTATATGTTATACCAATTACTGTAGCATATAATCTTAGTTAATAATCCATATTTTAATAGTATACAAGTTTTAAGTTCCTAATTCTACAAATAAATATAAAAAAATCCTGAATTTCCCATTATGTAACACATTTTCTATAGGTATCTTCTCTATTTGATGCACCACCCTTTAAAAAAGTATGATATTAAATGTAAATACCTCACTATATAATTGCAATTGCTCAGAAAAAACATAATTTTCATAGCCTTCAAATTTGTTGGGTTACAGATATATCCAATGAAATATCAGACTCCTCCTGACACACCCACTTGTCACATCCTCTATTTCAGGATTTATTAATAGTTCTCTCTTATGTTTAATTATATAATACCTATAACCAACATGAAGTCAAGATTTTTATCTCTCAAATTACATATTGTATTTTTTTGAGTTCTGAATAGATAAACATTGGTTTCACTTGTAATACAACTGATTCCGACAGGAATAAACAATGACTAGCTTGGATGTATTTCTAATGGCTCTTGTTGCATTATTAAAATTTATTTATTTAAATACAAATTATTTAATGCTCTACTACCATTAGTATAAAATAGTAGGCACTTTTGAATATTGGGGGTGTGTGTGTGTGTTTAAATTCAAGATATACACTATAGGCATCTATACAATAATAGTTTGCTGGATTTTCAGCTTTTTCTTTGACCATACAACCAAAGTCAAGTTCAGCCATGAAACTTGACAACCATTCATTTTAAATTGCTGGAGTCCCACAAGGGTTGTTGCTCAGGACAACCTTCTTATTCATTAGTGACATACTCTTTCCTCCCTCTTAACATGCACTCTCTCATCACAATATGCTGATAACATTGCCATTTGGAGCATCTCGAAGGAGTAGAGTAATGAGTAATCTGTTTGTCAGCTCTGCCACTGCTGGCAGTATACCTCCTGGTTCAGAAAGGCTTAAATACTCCATGGTTCATCATCTTTACAATTTGATGTCAGCTATTTCACCTTTTGTTGGAGGAGCTCCACTCAGCTAACTATGCACCCCAAGTCTTTTGATGAGACAGTAATAAGTGTACAAATTTACAATGCTAAAATCAGATGTCTGATTTCTCTCAGAGGACACAGCAGATAGTCATATGTAGCTTTGCTATGAGAAAAACACATGCTTGTATCTTATTGGCACCTATGTCTTCTTATCATCTTCTTTTGGTTACTTCATCCAGAACTGGAATTTGGTTAATCTGACTGATGAAAGCTTGGGAGTCCAGTACAAACTTTTCTATTTGACCTCAGATTCCCCAAATGACCAACTTTTGCTGTAACCTTTAGTTACACCTGTTCTTTCCTTGCACTGAGGCCAATTATCAGATCAGGATATTGTTGGCTATTCTTAGTGGACCAGGTATCAGCTGCAACAAGAAAGAAATTATGGACCTCTGTTACATTAGCAAATGTCCTATGTCCAGGAGAGGACTTATCTAAGACTTGACAAGTCTCTCAGACATCCATTTCCTTTCAGTCGTTAACTCTTCCTGTTGATAGTTAGTTCTTTGACTTGTGGAAAATGTCATTTAAATTTAATAACACAGGAGCAGGAGTAAAGGACAGCATGTCAGAAGAAAATAGAAAATTGTAATAAGATACACTGTGGTGATGATGCCAAACTTTTCTCTTTCCTATCCACTTTGTGATGTTTTTAGGTCAAACTGATTTTCAGTAGAGTAACAAGGTAGGTCTACAGAATAATTGTAGATGTAAATGAGATATTTATTATGAAGTAATTCTGAGTTCATAAGAAGGAAATGAAGAGAATATTAACCATTGTACAAAAATACAAGGAACAATCTTAATTATTTATGTAAAGAAATACATTGTATATATACATTTGTGTGTGTGTGTGTTTAAAGAAATGTAGTCACTTTTACTAGATCTAAACTATTTTCTGTTAAACTGCATTGGTTGAGATTCTACTCTATACTGACTAAATCTCACATTAGTTACTTATGTTAGTAATGCCAGATGTATGTAGAGTGACTTGTGCTACTAATGAGGCTGGCCATTCCTATTTAAAATATGGGAGGTTGCAGATTCACCTGACTATTATTGAAAAGTATTATCTACTTTTATATATTATTTGCAACTTCACAGTTCTTTCTCCCATCGGCAGTTCAGGTGTTATTTCAATGGAACATTAGGTAGCTAGAAAGACAGTAATTTAATGACTTTCTTAAATACTGTTACCTAGAATAAATGAAAAATTTACAAACATTCTAGAACGAAATAAGAATGTAGAAAATACATGATGTTTCTACATACCACAGCTGTAAGAGATAAAGTTTTGATTTTAATATTGTGTTTAAAGTGAATATATGAGTGTGTATGTTAAGTTACAAAGTTTACATTTTGTGTCTTAGTTTGAAATAATATTCTACAAAATCCATTTAGTTTGTTTAATATTGTATGTTTATTCTTGGTAGCTGTACTTTAGGAGTTCCAAATCTGGTTCTGAACGACAGTATGTTGCTGTTGATGATATAACAATGGTTGATTGTGGAATACCACGTAAGTAGTTGTTATAATATTTTTCTTTACTTATCACTTACAGAAACATAGTAAAGTAACTTTGATACGTGTAATATTTAACGAAGATGGCAGTGATTGCCAACAATTAAGTTTTTGATTAGAACTAATTATATTACAGATATAGATCATTAGATAAAATATTTTTCATTGTCAAACAATTTTGCATTTAATTCAGTACAAGTTTTTCATTCAGATATTTTATATGTTTGCTTCTGTATTATTTTACAAAAATAGTTTGATATAACTTTGCCTGTAACTTTACCATAGCTACATGAAAGGAAAGGCTACAATGATATTTTACATTGATGATAAATTTGGAAGAATGAAGACCAATTGTTGTATGTATTATAAAAAATATGTTGGTGAAGTGCAAAATTAACTAGATGATAGCAGAGTTTTCATGACAATTTCATAACTTTGTGGTGATATTTCCAAATTTGTTGCAGAGTTTTACAACTATTTAACCCTTATCAGTGACTTTCTTGGTTGTATATCATTTTTACATTACCATTACAATTTTATACCAATTTGTGTAATTATCAACCATAAATCATGACTTAAAAAGACTTGTTTTCAAAATGGACAGATGGAGTATTTCGATATGATCTAACATTTATCTGAGGTCCACATGGACTTCATAATATCATTGACCATTGCTATATGTGGAGTTTGCCCTGTAGCATACAAAACAAGTTTTTATATGTTTATTCACTACATAGGCTGTTGTAGTGGATAATTTGTCATAGTAGTACAGTATCATCTCTGTTTGGTTACAACATCAATGTGGTAAGCATGTATGACTATTCCATTTCTCTACAAACGTTTTGTGTGATGACTGCTTATAATGCTGTGTTTTGTAGAAACCTTGTTTGATAATTGATATAAATTACCTGATTATTTGATTTTCAATCCATAGCTTACTATAAATGTGCACTTTCAGTTTCATTTGATTTGAATTTTGTAGAATTGTGATAATCTTGTCATATATTGGTGGATAATGACTTGAATATAGGAGTATACTAAAACCTTGTTATTATTTTTTTCTACACTGTTTGTATAAGGAATGGTTTAATATTACTTATTTGTATACTGGTGAACAATATAATTTTCTAATTAATTGATTTGTCAACATACTTCCTGTAGAATACATGTATTTTTATGTTATTCATATTGAATGGTAATCCTAATAAAGGTTATTATGCAACTGGCAATTTGAATTTAAATCTAGAGCTTACTATAATGGTAATTTTGTGCTGGGGTTTGATTGGACCTCATTGGCTCTGCAAATGTAACTTTTGTGACTTTCCAAAGCCGTGTTGATGAGGGTTAATGGTTGTTAATAAGGTATGCAGATAGTTTCACTTTTCTGTAACTTAAAATAAATTTATTAATGTTCTTTTAATGAAATATTTCTCACAGAGTTTTGTGATAATCATAAGAATATAAGTAATTATAATGGCAAACTGTAAATTAATAAAATTAATTTAAACCATTGAATTATCTTTAAGTTCTTATCAGGAGTATCTACTTAAACTGGTTTTGCTATAAGTGGTTTTCATGATTTGTGGAAAAGATCACTTACAGTAACATTTATGAATGAAAATCCATGTATATGTGTATTTTGCAAATGATGAAAAATGAAATTAAAACAACTCATTTTTCAAAACCATTACTTTAATCAACTTACATTTCATCAACGGTCTATATAGAAAAAAGTGAGAGAGATTAAAACGAACGAGACAGATCTGAAAATAATGCATTTTTTTTCAAGAAATGTACATCATATGTTAGACTGTTACCAAAATCAGAGCAGTAGTTAAGGTGCTTTAAACAATGAAAAGAAAGGCATCAAAATCCTCATTAACAATTAAAATATCTGTGACAATTTTGAATGTTTTACTGGAAAAAATTGGTTTTGTTTTTGTTTTTTATAATATAGTTAGCCACCATTATGAAATATTTATAATTCCATAAATGAAGTTTTAATACCTGGATGTTAGGAAATTATGTATTTGTAAAGTTAATTATGAAATAAGATGTTTAGTTAGTTATATATATGTGTATTGTATTATAGTATAATTAATTATAATTATCTAACCTTTGATTTCAGATAGTTGAATATAAGTAACAGAAGATTAACAAAATAAAATTTGGTGTAGGGAATATTTAAACATGTTTTTTCTAAAACTAGTTTTAGAATCTTTCTATTTCTTAAACTATGTTTCATTTATTATTATAACATTTTATTAATTTTTTTTGGATGATATTATAATCTTAGAAGTAAGTTACTGAAGTATAATTGCTTTGCATAATGAAATAGTTTTTGATTGATGTGTTTTTAGCACCAAATTTGGAAGGATGTTCTGACACCCAGTTCTGGTGTGCAAACAAAGTTTGTGTTGACGAAAGCCACATTTGTGATTATACAGATGATTGTGGAGACCAAAGTGATGAACAACACTGTTGTATGTATTTGAATGAGCTTATGGTTTTCTTTAAATTTTTGCTTCTATTTTTTCATTTCAAGACAAAATTAAACTGATGTCATGACTACAAGTCAAAAACTGACTTAATAATAGGTAATGTAGAAAGTAACTGATTAACTTTCAGTGGGTTGCATTAAAGGGCTACATTTTGGGGATAAAAATCATTTTTAGTATATTATGGAGTAACGTGAAATATATAAAATGTAATACCTAATTGCTTTGTGTTAATTTTAGAAGATTGTGCAAGCTAAAGACATAGCAAATTACAGTGATAAGTATCATAAATAGTATATTTTGTAAATAATCTACCATAATCTGTTGTTTGTACTTTCTGTATAGTTGAATTAAAGAATGCTAATCAAAAGTTTTTTTTTTAAATACAATTAGTCGCTTTTAATTTAATGGAAATTAATTTGAATTTAGAGAATGGATTAGTGTAATGCTAAAGAAATACTTAGATGTATTTCAAAACTGCATAAATGATGATCTTTAAAAATGTATATTCTGTGACTATAAAAATACTTGAGAAAATGATTTAAAAATTTTCAATCGTAAAAAAAAAAATTATGTTGTTGAAATTTGGCCTTAATTTTGCAGATGAGTACCACTATCGATGCAATTTTGATTATTCACTTTGTGACTGGCAACATGATGTAGCTGGAAATGCAAGATTTACAAGAAGGTCTGGATTTCAGTTTTTGTCAGAGGGTCCTACAAGAGATCACACAAGGGGGCTTCGTTTTGGTAAGGTTCATACTTTTGAAAAATCTTAGGACAAGATCAAATATCTTGAGTTGTATAAAGATCTAAATATAGTTGTTAATATGTTTAAATGTTTATAGTTAAAAATACTGAAAAGCTTAAATGTTAAATTATATTCATGCTTCATGATTTATACAATCAGTATGAATATTAAAGTTTTTCAGCATTTATACATTTAATTTTAAATAATCTTTTATGATGTAATACATTCAAAACTACTTTATACACTTATTTATGCCTGTTATTCTAAAACCCAACATTCTATGAAACTTATAAAAAAAAAAAGTTATAAAATTATATTGCTCTGTTGTTACAGGCAGTTTAAAGAGGTTATGTTTAAACCTTTTAGAGAGTTGTTTTTTAAAATATTATTAAGTAACTTTAATATTACTGTATGTCAGTGAAATTAGCATTAAAACATAGTTTCTATTTCAAATTTTAACGTTTTATTTTCTTAGTGTAAAGAAAATGTAAAAAGGAAAAGCTAAATATCGGTTTTTGTCAAACAGCACCTCCTCTTGCATTACCACTCATATTATATTTGACTATGCTTACCATACAACATGTACAGTAGTAAAAGAATTAGAAACTTCAATTTCAGATATGTACAAGTTTAATTATAAACTTATAACATTCCAACTCTTTGATTTGCTGAAATATCAATGTATTTAGCCAATCTAGTAGAGTGACTCCTCCCACCACTTCATTGTTTTGAAACTTATTGTCTAGTGCTTCCTACTTTTCTTGAGTAAATATTTATAATCAGTTGAAAGTGCACATTTCAATCTATGTAAATCTGACAAGTGTTCATAAATAGCTTGAAAGAGAACGTCATAATTTCACTAAAAATATTGAAGTGTGACAACTAAGTTGCTGCTCTGAATAGACATAAAATGTTTGTAATCCACATATAATTTATTTAGAAACCCAGGTAAGTTATAGAGGCTTTATGTGTACTAATATAGTAATTGTATCATTTTTTGTTCACAAAAATGTGTATTTGAAGCTTGCAAAAATTAAAATATCTTAACCTTTCACTTGGAAGAATAAACAAAGCTTATAGAAAGGCTTAACACTTATGATGCACAGACACAAACTAATAACTTAACACTGTACGTACTCAAAATCATTGTTCTAGGATGAATTTTGTATTTATTGTGCTATGTTTTAATATATATATATATATATGTATACACACACACACACACACACACACACACACATATATATATATATATATATATATATATATATATATATGTAATATAATAGCTGAAATATCACTGTATTTTTCAAAATACTGGTATTGTAGTTAAAGGTTTTTATCTTGTAGACAGTACACAACTATGCCTATTGAATTTGTGTTATTCTTTTAATCATCTAAAATGAGGTAAAACAAAACCAAATTATGCAAGATTAGAGACTTGACAACTTAAAAATAAGCTTATTCATAACATTTTAGAAAGGTACAGTATTTTACCAAATCCTGTGAAATAAAGTTATGCACAAATGCTTATCTATGTCAGAAAGGAATAATGCACATACAAATTGCATGACACAATTTAAATTGTACAAACTAACATACAAGAAAAATGAAAGAATAAAGAATTTTGAAGAACTCTTAAAGAACTCAGAACACAAAACAAAAGAAAACTACCAATTAAGCTAATTTATATGTATAGGTACTTTACTACGAACATTTTAGAAAACTTCAAAAGTCTTAATTATGATGTAATATATAAAATTGTAAACTGATTCTGACACATGGAAAGGATCATAACTACCAGGTTTTGATTGGTTTGTTTCTGAATTTCATGCAGAGCTGCACGAGGGCTATCTGTGCTAGCTGTCCCTAATTTTGTTGTGTAAGACTAGAGGGAAGGCATCTAGTCATCACCACCCACTGCCAAATCTTGGGCTACTCTTTTGCCAATGAATAGTGAGATTGACTGTCTCATTATAATGCCCCCACGACTGAAAGGGCGAGCATGTTTGGTGCAACAGGGATTCGATCCAACGACCCTCAGATTATGAGTTGAATGCCTTAACTGATCTGGCCATGCTGGACCATTCAGTGAATGGGTATACAAGTGTATGAATAATAAAATAAAACTTTAAAAATATATATTTCAGTCAAAACACAATATAAAAAGAAAAAATTGCTGTAAATTTAAACACAAACAAACAAAAATGCTACTAAGATATTGTTAGTGTTAGAGAAAAAAATCTATAAAGAAAAGAGCACACACTTTTACCTTGTACGTAAGTAATACTCTTATAATAAGCTTATATTTATCTTATGTAGTTAAACATGTAAAATAAGCAAACTATGATTATTTCAGTAGTGCAGACTATGTACTAAGTAAAAACTTCACTTCTTTGTAGGGTAGCACTTGTGTGATACTTGTCAGAATGTTTTGTACAAAGAAATTAATTGAAAAGCGTACATTTTATAAGTACCTTGTTTTATGAGGCATAATCTTCATCTTTTCCTTTTATCTTTGTCCAAATTAACTGAGGTTTTGTCATCTCCGTATTCTCTCCTTTTCTCTTCATCGTTCTCATGGTATTAGAGTGTAAATGTCTTGTTTGTTGCTCCATTTTAAGGCTGTCAGAATCGTACGTCTCCACTTCTTAGTCCTTTAGAAACTAGTTGTTGTGGGAAATACATGTGTTTCCTGCATGTCCAATGAGCATAGGTTCCCATAGGCAGTAATTTGTCAAATAAATGAGAGAAAGTGTAGAAGTTGTCCACGGAAACCCAGTATCCTAGTCTGTTGTACTTGTCCATAAGTTTTATTGCAATGTCATCTGATAAACTTTTAGCTGGAATTTGTCCTTCTTTGCCTGTGTAGCTTTTAAATTTCAGACAACATCCATTCACAGCTCTTGGAATAACCCAAATTTGATGGAATAGAGAATAATTTATCCTTGCAATTGTGTTCTAAAGTAATTTAATCAACCTGTGTGGACTTTGATGGAAAAAGAAACAATTATTTAGAACTCTGGATATGTTTACGATAATCAACACTTATAGTAATGAATTTAGAGTGAAATTGTTGCATATTGTTTTATAACAACAGAGTAGAGAAGAATAATTTGTCTTATCAATTGTATTTTAAAGTAATTGAATAAACCTGTTTTAACTTTTAACAAAAGACAATTATTTAAAGCCCTGGATACAACTTTGATAAACAGTAGTGTAAAATAAGTGAAATTAACACTGATGGTATTGTAATAACATAGCAGAGAAGAATAGTTTATCACATCAATTTTGAACTAAAGTAACTAAACAAGCCTGTGTCTTTGATAAAAAGAAATGATTATTTAAAGTTCTGGATACAAGTGTGGTAATTAACTATGTAGCAAACGTTTGTATATACATTTGATATGTTTTGATATATATTATTTTAAAACAAATGGATTATGTGCTGTTTGTTTATTGTTGAAATTTATCACCAACAAATCATAGTTACCTACTGTAAAGAATCTGGCTCGCCCAAATACATAATAACATGATATTAGGCCTAATAAAAGTTGAACTAGTTTATGTAATAGAAATAGCTATTTTTTTTTAACTTGGGGTATTTTATGAAGGTTTAGCTTTGAAATAAATATTTTAATAATAACATAAAAACTTTCTTATACTAGTGGGCTGTAGCTTTCTCATTGTTGTTCAATGCTATACATTACTTTTAAGGTTGTATGCTTTTGTTTGCAAAGTTATGTCTGTGGGCATGATTTTAATATGCTTACATATGTACTTTAAATACATTTGTACCTGCAGATATGTTATTCCAGTGTGTTTAGAAAGAAGGAGACCAGTGTATATCAAAGGACTGAAATAACAGTTTCATTTTCAGTTCATTATTTCATCATTAAAACCAGAATTGGGTGTTCAACAGTGTGTACATGTTTTAACTTTTTGTAATAATTTAACTTGCACTTATTTACAGGAGGATTTTTGATCTTGGAACCAGATATGAACACCAATAAGATTGCTAAACTAGCTGGTCCTGTATTCCAACCAACAGAAAACTGCAAAGTGAGTGAAAAATATGTTTTTTAACACTTAATTGTATTTTGTAGAATAAATTTATAAATATAGATTTTATTTAGAACTGGCATGATAGGAATGTATTGTAATTTTATTGAATAAATTTAAATATCTTCATGTAAAGTATGTAAGAAACATTTTTGATATTGCTGTTTTCTGTTTCAAAATGTGAACAACTAACTCTTCATAGGATTACTATGTCACTAAGCTTGATCAAAATCTCATCATGAGTATTCAAATGAAACTGACTAATAGCATTTTTGCATGAAATTTTTTCTTCTTAGCATTTGTCCCAGCTACTTGCAGTCTGAATATTTGGTTTATTTCTTTCACGTTTTTCAGTTCTGTGTCAGAGCTACTTGCATACCACATTTTCTCATATCTGCTCTCGTTGTATTCATCCACTTTATCTTCACTTATTCCCTTGACATTTTCCTTTCCAATGTCATATATATTATTTTCATACCAACTTATTCCTTGTATTATTCTTCCATGTCACTGAGCCATCTAAGCTAAGTTTATCTTATTTTCTCCATAACTGGTACTACTTTCACTCTTTCCCTATTGGTTTTGTTGCTGATGCAGTTTTTATTTTTTTTGACACCTCTGTTATCCACCTCAACATCTGAATCTATGCCACACTCATAATCTGTTCCTCTTTTCTGAACTTCAACATTCAGCTCTGTATAACATATCATAGTCTTATTTAAATATTGTATTTGTTTTGTCGCCTTGTCCTGACTTTGTTTATTTGTTTCTTAATGCTTTTGCTCATTCCTCTGTCTGTTTGCATAGTTGATCAAAGATATTTAAATGCATTCACTTTCTTAAACTATTCACCATCAAAAAGCATGTTCTCATGCTCCTTAGATTTTTTGAACTTGAAACAAAAATGAAGAACGACTTGTGATAAAGAGGAGCTTTGAAAATTCTGTAAAATAAATTATTTTATATGGTATTATTGAAATGATAGTATTTATTGTTTCTAGTCTTCAAAAGATATTACTTTTACTGTTCTGCCAAACGTTTTTAAGGCTTGAAATTTTGTAAAGCCTGCTAGACTTATTGTGTACTGAAAAATTTAAATGTATGTTATCATTCTAGGTTTTTCACATGAAAGCAGACTGGTGCATTTCTCTTGTGAAGAACTAATTTCAAAATCTGTAATTAGTAGAAACAGGCAAATGATGAAAAGTGATTTTAAACTAGATACTATCTTATTGCCAATACAATGCTGGTGATATGTTGTAAACAATCATCCAGCCTTCAAGAAAAAAACAAAATTTAAATAGGTTTAAATTTTAAGAGGTATACTAACATTGGTATGACCTGAATTAGTATTAATTTTAGTGATGACTTCACTTTTCACTGAAATAAAAATGAATCAGTAAGTTCTGAATATTAAAAATTTAAGCGATTAGGAATATTTTTATGATTTTTTCCCCACAGTTTTAAAAATTTTCTTTATTTAAATCTTTGTTAATACTTAAGTATGTATTGGTTGAGAGTTCAAATTTGCATCACGTGTTAATTATAATTTTTAAAAATGTTTTTAATATTGTTATCATATGATAAACATATTTTTCTTTGTTTGTTTTTTTTGTGGTAATTTTTTTTTATCCATGACATACAAACTATGATTATATTATCTGTTACCAAGGTAGAGGCATTAGAAACACCAAATGAATGTGTAATTTTTCTGGATTGAATACTTCAGGTACATTTTACATACTGTATTGTATTTACACAGTGAAATGTGCTTGCACCAATTATTAACAAGGTAGAATTATTAGTTCTAGAATTGCCATGAATTTTTTTTTTATGTGTATTTAGATCTTTCATATAAAAATGTATAATTTTAGGTGTGTTTCATTTAACAGTTTAAAACTACTTTGCTGAAAAATTTATTAAAATAGGAAATAGTGTTTTGATTAAAAATTGTTTGGAAATAATTTAAGTGATTTAATAAATTAAACTTTTTCTTAGATAAATTTCTACTATGATGTACGTGGTGATATACCTATTGAACTTAGGATAAAGACACGGAATTTTAAAGATGGACAAGAGAAAGATGTGTGGGTCACTAAAAAAGGCAATGAAGCGTATTATTTCTTACGTGAAGGAGTACTATTCAAAGAGAGGCAGAATTTCCAGGTATTTTAAGATTTACACTTTTAATTGACAGCCAGAATCTTTAATGGAAGAAGATATTTTTAAAAATTCAGGCTTTCAATGAAATATGCACGTATCCTTGAACAAGTCAAGTAAATTTTGTTTTGGGTGATAATAATTTAGTTGATATGTTGTTAATTCTGTATTCTTTCTATAGACCTGCTACAGATAAGTATACATGAAATTCTGAGTAAATAGGGCTTTAAACTTATTACTGTTTTAATAGTATGTTTTTAAGCTGGGAAAGCATGAATGTTTTTTAGGCTTTAGAAATATGTTGGAATGTTAAGTTGGGCTGTTGTTAATTTTCTCTAAGAACTTTTAATCAGTTGATGAACGGATTCCAAGATGTGTAAAACAACGTTTTATCATGGATTTCAAATTCCTTTTTGGTGTTCTGATCATTTTGGATTAACCCATAAAAAGAAACCTTTTAAAATAATGCTTATGTGTTGCTCCAAAAACACAACATTATGTTAATTTTGGTAAAGGTGAAAAAAACGTTTGGGTCTTAGAAATATCACACTAGAGTGGTGATATTATTTTCACAATGTTGTTGCCTTGCACATTTAGAACTTCAAACTAGAGATGTTTCTGGTTTCTGATCTGAATCTGTTGGGACAAAAAAGTATTTATTCAGTAGTAAATATAGAGAAATATATGAAGATATAATTTGAGCTGAAAATTTTGTTGAGAAAATATTTCACTACCAATGAACTTGGAGTAAATGGGTGAAATATTAGGAATAGAAATTAAATTGTAGTAGAAATGACCAAAAACTTGTATTCACTGATTCATATCATCATTGAAATAAAGTATTCATTATCCATTGTTGTATTTATTGGTACTTATGTATAGTATCTCTTGTGATTAAATCTAGCTTCTCATATTTTACTTTACACATTTGTAACTTACTGTTCCAGGTAATCATTGAAGGAATAGTTGGTGCCTTGAAGAAAGGAGGCAAGAAATACGTGGCAGTAGATGATATATCATTTTCATCAGATTGTATTCCTGAACTGAGTGAGTATATGTTTGTCAGGCTTTTGAAGACAATTAACTTGTTATTTGATGAATTTCAGCAGGGGATCTCTCATTTCAAAAATATATGTAAATAACATGTTCTTAAAATATTCCCAGACACTGAGATATTAACTTAAAAATGTAATGTAATGACTTTACATAAACTATTAGTGTGTTGCAGTATCTACGTGAAATTTTCTTAAATTAATTTTTTTTTTCCCAAATTTCTGAGTTTTGGTGTTCCTCTAAGGCGTTTGTGTGTGACCATTTTCATCTGAACATATAGGATTTAGGTTTAATAATTGATTTAAAATGAAGACTAATACCTTCCAGTGGCACAGTGTGAAATTTGAGTACTTAAAATTCTAAAAACCAGACTTTTATACTTGTGACAGGCATGAAAAAATAGTCCATTGTGTAGCTCTGTGATTAACTGTAAACAAATATAGGTAAACAATTGGTTTGATATTTTGTATTATAAACTACATATTTTGTGTAAAATATAACGTTTTTTTACTGAATTATAAAAGATCAGTTATTTGTCTCAAGCCTATTTTATTTTTTTGTTTAACCTACGATGGTTGAAACATCTAAACAAATTTAATGGTTAAGTTATAATTTTGTTTCTCATACGTATTTTATGTCAGCTCAATCAGTTAATTCCAGGAATTTATCAAATATTTATATCTGAGTTATAAATATTAAAACATTAAATACATCTACCATAAACTCATACATCAGTGAATAAAAATAAATGTAAAGTATTTGGTATATAATAAGGTAACTTCTACCATTGTCTGATAAAATAGTATTGTTAAGTAATATACAAAATAATAAACATGAGAAAATAAAAATATGTCTTTTGATTGTAGGTCCTCTTCCAACTGCTCCACCACCCACACTTCCTCCTTTACCAGAAGGGTGTACAGTTGAGGATTTTCTCTGTAAGACAAATGATCAGTGTGTCCCACAGAACCAGGTTTGTGACTTTGACCACCAGTGTGCTGATGGATCAGATGAATCTGAATGTGGTTAGTAGTTTTGCATTTTTCATTAGTTTTATTATGGTAGTCGTTTTACAATATAAGTGTAAAATTATTTTGCTTTTTTCTATCAGCTGATTTTAGTTGTGCTTATTATTATGCAGCAAATTACAACTGTTGAAAATTTCTGTATGTTTTATGTTATCTAAATTATTTTCTTCTTTTTAATGTAATTATGACTGTTTGTCATAACATTGCCAGCTCTTGAAGCACTCAGAAATAGCATTGTAATGGTTTCAGGGGAATGTGATTTTGTTAACACCATGTGTGGTTGGACCAACGTTGGTACTGGAATTTATCGTTGGGATCCTGTGAAAGCCAGTAGTTTTGCCCGTTTTCAGGAAGAAACAACAATTCCTAGTGTTGACAGTCACGGTGATCCTGAAGGATGGTTTTTGGTTTTAGATAGTGAAAATAAAGGTATTTTGTATGCACAGCATATAATGCAATCTATCTTTAATATGTACAATGTAAGTAATTAAAGTAAAGAACTAATGTAGTAAGCTAGAGAGTGTATATAAACTAGGATGACAAGATAAGTTGAATTGACTTACCTCATAGTGAGAGAGTGTAACAATCAATACATGTTTTGATTCAACTTGGTTCTCCCTGTACAGACGTCTTAAGCTCTTATTTACACTACTTTGATGCTTGTCCTGACATAATCATGATATTATAATTAACAAACTGCATACCAACAGTTGGGAATATGTAATTGTCAAGTACAATAATATGAAAGTTAAATTTACCTTAGGCCCTGTAATTATTTTTTGTAATTTCCACATATTTATACCACATTTGATTAATCAGAATAAAAGATTGATTTGACTTAAAAGTTATACATACATTAATTTCTTATTTAGGCATTTTCACTAGTGCTGCTCGAATGACTACACCAGTGCTTCAGGAAATGAGCTATTCCTGTTCAGTAGAATTTGCCTATCATTACAACTCTTATGGTGGTAAGTTACTACATTGAATGACGTTTTTGGAGTTTGTGTGTTTTGCCTTAAATATGCATTGTGTATATTAGGTATTGTGCATTCATCTTTAGTCTTTTCAACTAATAGTCTCTTTCCACTGTAAAGATGTGATATTATGAATGATACTTGATCTAAAGTGAACTTAAATTATTAATTGAACATCAGATCTAGAAACTTCGTGGGAGCTGAGGATCTAAAATTAAGCCCTTTTAAAAATGTTTTACATTGAAAACCTTTGCATATTAATTTCACTAATTCTGTTAATTATCTGAGCTGTTTGAATGGCAAAAGAAATCATCAGTTCAGGTTAACACAAATATATCTACACCAACCACTGAACAACAAATGAATTGGCTGGTAAACTAAAGTTTATATTAACCTTCTGATTACATGTAGGTAAAAATCTGTATGGTACGACTTTTCTACAGAGTTTTATTCAAAACCTTTTAAAACTACTTTAATATCAATGTATGTTAATCAATTTGACATAAAAAGATAGTTAACAACTCAAATTTTAATATTAAAAAAAGCTTTAATTTCTCAAGTTCAAAAGGAAACATTTAAATAAATTTGTAGTTTTCTCTTTTCTGTACTAAGTTACACTTGTTCACCTCAAACTGCATAATATAGATAATACTTTTAACCCAATTTGAACTTCTGAGTTATAGTGTTATTATTTTGTGTTCTAAGTCGAATATTTAAAATAAATGAAAATACAGTAAAGTACTAATAGCAAACTTGTAAAAAAAACAACAGCAATTAAGGTTAATATTTTTGACACTTTGGGTCTGACTGCAAAAAAATTCATTTTTTATCCTTGTTATAAAAGTATCTAAAATATAGAAATTAGAAATTTATTAAGTTAGATAACAAAAAAATACTTAAAAATAATTTATTTTGTTAATGAAGTGATTAGGTTAAGGAATTCGGGCATGGATTACTGAACACTGTATCATTTATTTATTTAATTTTTAATAGAAAAACAGGCAAAACAGCAAACAATAAGTTTAGTGTGAATTTAGTAGATATTTTTGTAAGCTCGAAAATTTATCCTATAATTCTGTGAGGATATGCCATAAGAATTATTCTTTTTTTTTTTTTACAGAATTATTTAGTGTTTTTAGGGTGTAAGTCTGGAACAATTGTACAGATAACTTACAATGATTTATTTATTTATTTTATTTTCTTCTATTATAATCTCTTCTGTTATGTGGCTTAAGTAAAGTTGAATTCCTATTTAGAAATGGTGCAACTTGTGTTGTCTGCCTGACTAATGCCAACTTGTTTTTTTCTTAAGTTAAACTGTAAGTATTTATTTTAAAAGTTTATATTTTGTATGTGGATATCTGTTTTTAAATCAGACATTCTCAGTAAGGGCAAATACATAGTTTAAAAATATTATAATATCTTGGTAGAGGCTTTCTTTTCTTTATTTATACTCATTGGAAAGCTGTAAGAAATTTCTGTTGGACTTATGCATCATCAATTTTGAATTACAGAACGATGATTGACAAAGCTGTTTAAATGGAATGGTTCAGCAAGAGCCTAGAACTCTAATATTAAGTTATTCAGGACAGTATATGCTCAAGGAAAGAAAGTCGGAAGTGAGCTCAGTGTATATAAAAAATGGTATAGTCTTTATAACTCCAAGTAGGAGTTTTGGTATATTTGAGAAAGTGATTTAAGGAATGTGAATTTGTTTTTTTTAAATGTATTTAACCATGAATTTTTGGGTATTATATAAATAGGAGGAATTGAACTAAGAGTTGTGGATCCTGAAAAACCTAAAAATTACAAGACAGTCTTTGTAGTAAATATCAACAAAGGAAAACTATGGCAGCGAGTTTCTGTGTCATTAGGACCTTGGCCAGCCGGAAGAGTGGTATGTATGGCAAATATGGTTTTGGTTTTAGATTATTTTGTATCAATTACTTACAAGTGTTTGGTAATTGAACTCAACAAGGATAAGAAAGTGAAATATTTCTTGGAAGAACTTCATGATCTTTTATAATTATTGTATTTGTTTCTTCATCTGAGAAATACAGTAGATTTTTTTCTGTAATTTATGTGTAAATGAAAGTAATAGCAATGAAACTTAGAAAATATTAAACATATTTACATTGAAGGGTAAAATTTCTAAATAATCCATTATGAAAGTGCAAAACATACTAGAAAATATGATTTTTCAGTGCAGTAGACAAACTTAGCACTTTATTATATATGTGTACACATACACGTGCAGAGATGTATAATTTGTATAAATGAAGTCAAGAGTAAAGTAAATAAATCATGAATAAAGAATTGTAAATTGCTACTAAGTGAAAAGGAGAAAATTCCATTTTGGTACTCACCTCTTTTCTAATAAGTTAGCTATTCTTGTTCAGTGCTAACCTCTATGGGTGTGAACTTTTTCTTTCCACATGCCCCAAGTCTTCTGTTTCCCTTTTCATTTTAAATTTTTATCAGTTAGTTCCAGTTGTAATATTCCTTTTCCCCATTCAGATATTGTGAACTCTTCTTCACAGTGAATTCCAAAATTCATGTTGCCATTTTGGGGATCACATCAGCATCTTGCATTCTTTCTCTGGCCTCAGGTGCAGGCAACCCAGTGGTAGATTTGTATGTGTTTATCTGCTGGAAAATTGAAATTTATGTGGGCCAGCCTTTGTTCCTGGTTTCTCCCAAATAGATAAAGCCTGTTCAGACTCTTGAGAACTTGAGTTGTCTATTTTTGCTTGTGAATTTCCTTTACCTTCCTTGAAGAATCACTTAAGTGTAATTTGGTCATTTTGGATTATCAGGTATGTGACATTTTATCCCTTTCTTCAATTTCTGACTAACCACATCCTTTCTTACCACATGACCAATCTTCCCACCTCCTTTTGGTTTTTTTCTCTCATCCCTGATATTCAGGTACATGCTGATCAAGTTGACTTACAATTAAGAGTTGGAATTAGCATGTATTGCCTTCTGGTCAATTTACATATTCATACTATTGTTCTGACTGCACCTTTTTAGATGAATAGTTGTTAGGGTTCATGTTGCCTGTTTGGGGAGGTAGCTTCTGATTTACATATCTGCCTGACCCATGCCCATTATTTTAATTTACGTCATACTCTTACAATTATAATATGATATATTTATTCTCTATACCTCCTCTCTGAGGCTCTGTACAGAAATAATAAGGGGTTTTTCTGGTATGTCCTTTCCATTTTTTCCTTCACAATAACTCATTTCTCTCTTTTGTTGGGACCTTCTAAGTCATGATGCAATTTCAGTTTGGTTCTGTTTACCATTGACTTATCTTTGGGATTTATGTATGACCCCATTTCTGTGGTAATATGTTTTTAACATGATCACAGAAACACTAGAGCCATGGGTGGCATCAGACCCACAGTAAACTACCCTTACCAATATTATTACACATTTGTCTCAGTCAGAACCTTACATGCCATTTATTATTATCCTTTCTCTTTCCAACCCTTATCTGTCTTTTCTTCTTGAGGTGCTTCTTATTGTCATCTCTTTCATTAAGATGCACTTCCCTTCACCAGTAGTACTGGTGGTTACTCAGTGGGAGATTGGCTTGCCAATTTTCTTCATCTCTTGCATTCTGCCACTGAGGATCAATATGTTCTTCAGGTTTTATCAAAAGAAGTTGTGATTCCCTTTGTTTTCCCACATTCTGCATCTTTTTTTCCCAATTACTTTCCACTTTCCTTCTCCTTGGGATTTTATGACCAGTCAGCTTCTGTTGGAAGTGATTTGGGAACTGTTATCTCAGCAGGCCAATTAACCTGTTTTCCACCCTTCAACAGGTTTTTATTCATGACATTTTGTTGTTCCCTTTAAAAAAGCCAGAGACTGCAAGCTAGTCATAGATTTATATTGCCTCAACCACTTTATTCACCCTCCTTGTTTATCATGGAGTGTTTACCTATCCTGATGTGGGCATTTTTTCTGGGTTTATGGATGACCAAAATAAGTATACATTTATCTCCA
This sequence comes from Tachypleus tridentatus, assembly GCF_004210375.1. Lineage (NCBI taxonomy): Eukaryota > Metazoa > Arthropoda > Merostomata > Xiphosura > Limulidae > Tachypleus > Tachypleus tridentatus. Next base: position 132,037,040 of record NC_134826.1, read on the forward strand.
TTTATCTATATCACTTTGATCTCATACTATTCTTTAGTTTACCCATCATGGGGTGGTTAATCAATTTCAAGCCCTACTATTCAGGCTTGATTTAGCCATTTATATTTACTGTTGGGTGGTCTAAGTATTTACTCTAGGGTTGAGCTTTCATTATTACACGAGTGACTGATTTCTTTTGGCTCTTTCTGAACTGGAGTCAGCCAGCCATTCCATTCTTGTAATGGCTGCTCAAGTGGACTGGTTAATAAAACTTGAGAATTCCTACCTCAGACCTACTCAATATCTTGCCCATTTGGGGATCTTTTTCACACAATCATTTCAATTGGGTCCAGTCCTCTCCTTTAAGACTTCTTTCTATGGAATTGCTAACTCATCATGCCTTCTTGGTTCCATCACTTATTGCCAACAATCTTGTGTGGAATCCTCTTTCTACTCCCATTATCCACCCTGTTATCCTGCAAAATTATTTGTTTTGGTTGTTGAATAAGGCACATACTTCAGTGGGCATGCCTCTTCCTTCCCCACATCTAGATCTAAATCTTTGTATAGTTACATTTTTACAGGGCTGGGATGCATGAGTCAACCATTAGGAAGCTTCAGAATGTTGATATGTGGATGAAAATGCTTTGAATATCAACGTTCTTGAACTTCTAGCTATACATCGAGCATTGAATAACTTCCTTCTTCTTGCCTCACATGGTATGGTAATGGGTTTCATTCTAACAGTTCTATGGTAGTGACACATATCAATCACCAAGGGGCACCAGTTTGAAAGTCCTTGGACATTGGATCTCTTATATTGGGCCCACATTCACCTTGCTACATGTCTTGTGCTGAGTACTTTCAGTCTTGTTGCTGGTCATCTTCCCCAACCTGACTAGATATATTTGACATAGTGGTTCTTATATCATTTTGTTTTCAGTGAACTTTGCTCTCAAAAGAGTTCTCCTTTTCTGGATGCATTTTCTAGGAGTCTCAATCACAAGTTACCTCTCATTTGATCTCCAGTCTCACATTTTGAGAAGTGTTATATCAAAATGCAGTTCATCCTTTCAGTTGGGAGCCCTCATTCTACTCCCATGCAAATGTTCATACATTTTTTGGGTTGCTTATCTTCCTTTCCCAATTTTCCTCTATCTATGTTACATATCATAGATCACTCCAACTGGGGTGATCAGGAACGTTGTGGTTCCTCTTCGTCCCCTCATGTGAGATGTTGTTTAACTGTACTTTTGCCTGTATTTAATTTTTAGTTTTTACTTGTTTGAGGTGTGAAGTGAAGATGGGAAATTTTAAAATTGTCAGGAGAGAAAGAGAGAAACAAATGCGTCACTGAAGAAGTTAGCCAGACCAGAGCCAGACAAACAGACGTCAATAAATATCAGTGCAAAATGACTCGATTCGGGGCTGGGCAACAGTCTTGCCTGGGATCTACAGATCCAATGCCTGAGATTTAGATGTGGTGGGGAAAGGGGTGCCCCAAGAAAACCCACTTTCACAGGACAGGCACCAAAAGTTTTTACCTGTCCTGAGGCCAAATCTGAAACAGAAATAAATGTGAACATGAATCAACCTTGTCTGTGATTGTTTTTTGTTGAGTGATTTGTGATTGTTGAAATATGTTTTATGGTGAAATGTATTTTGTAGGTGCACTGGTTAATTTATGTAATGATATTTGTATAATATTTGTATGATATTTCTGTGAGCCTGTTTCTAAGAGTTGGTAGATTACTGATTTGGTGTATATAGTTTACAGGTGTGTATGATGTGCTCATTTCCTTTTATGCCCTTATCTTCTCCACATTTCACTGTCATCTATTGCAATTTCAAATAACCTAAAATTGAGTTAAACTGTAATTTAGATTTAGAAGTTAAATCAAATTTGATATGTATCCAATTTATAATACTTGCCAACAAAATTGTTACTCACAGTTTCCTTTCATACTAATATATTTTAATATACAAACAATAATACAATTTACAGTAATGGTTATTACAAATAATAATCTATGTACAAGAGTTTTACAATGTTACAAACAGTATTGAGCCTTCTTTCTGAAGGTTCATGATGAGCAGATTAATTTCGAGTTGGTGAAGGCACAGCTCATTTAACAGGGAGCTAGCTTGCTCTGTATTCATCTTTCTTCTCCATTTTCACTTAAAATTTTCTACTGCTGAAGTTATATAATGTTTTTGTATGTTATTAATGTCTGTTAGAAATCTAGTGAAGGTAAATGGTATTTAATACTTGGAATCTATAAATGTTCCAGGTCATATATCTGAAGTTCCTGATTAATCAGTGTTAATCACAATTATAGCTTTTGAGGCTTATAGTATACCAACTATAGCAAACCAGTAATACTTACTGTTTCTTGGTCTTTTGCATTAGTTACATATTAGGTATGAGGAGTGTTTCTAGGAATTTCAGGCTGCACAACAATACTAAAGATACAGTAGTATTTACAAACACACACATACTGTTGTTTCTTACACTACAGAATCTTCTACAACTTTAGTGATTAGGCAGGAATTTGTTGATAGAGATTTAACAGTATAAGTTATGTACATTTCTAAATATAAATTTAACTTAAACATCAATTTTAAAGTAGATAAATGATAGAGAAGCAAACAGTATGCTTGGTTCTGAAGTGATGCAATTCCCTTCATCTGATCTTTGGATCTGACTCTCTCATTTCAAATGGGTGTCTTTCAAATGCTTTCAGGGGTACTTCTATCATTCTTTACATTGATCCATCCTCTTTATCAAGTGGGATTGTAGCTAATCTCTGTGAGTGGAGGGAAGTATTGGATTGGAAATTATAATTTTTATATATTAAGTACTTCTTTCTGCTCACACTTCTCACTCTTCTTCCCACATTTTTCTGGTGCATGAGTCTTTTGTAAAACTTTAAAATATAATTCAGTAGATGAATGTTGAAGGAGTTGTGTATTGTCACCCTATCATGTCATTCTTTTATTTCTGGAGAAGTTATGCATGATGATTTGCATGAGAGACATGTTGGGATCTTTCAATTTTAATAGGTGGCAGAAGGCTTGTTGGATGTGTAAAGAACAAATTAGCATATAGAGGGCAGCACTGAGCAAAAATTAGTTGTTTTTTTTCCGTAGTACAAATAGTTTTATTATATTAATGAAAAGACAGTTATCAGAGCTAACATCAGTTGACACAGCAAAATTCATATACCATATGGATAGGAAAACAGGTTATCAAAGTAGAAGCTAGTGAGCAAACATAAATCCTGTATCATGTTGATGGGGAAAACAGGTTATCAAAGTAGATGTCAGTGAACATATACTTATTAGGAGAAAATTCCTTTTAGTTGTATTTTTTCTCCTTTTATTAGGATAAAAATTGCTACAATACAAATTTTTACATATTACTTTTGATTATGGTTTGCATAGATAAGTTAAATTTAATCACAATAGATGTTGAACATTGCCAGAAAATTATAATTTTTAATTTTTATGTGTCTTTTTTGTGTTCATTAAACATTTATTTTAGTGTTAAACTTGTGTGACTTTGTAGCCTAAATCAACCAACAGTGCCAGTTTAAGAAGTGCTAACAGTTGCTATTCTGTTGAAAAAGAAAATTCTCAACCCAAAATAGATGAACTACTTGCTATGCATTTGCCTCTTAAAATAGAAGTTTGTTTATATCTTTAATAAAGCAGAATTAGAGATAGGAATACTATAGTATTTGTTTAAAATGCACAGAAAACCCTCAGAAAGGAATTGTATAGCAAAACTAATGTTGATAATTATTTGTACATGGTTTGTTACTTTTTTGAACTTTGTTTGTGATTTTAGATTAATTTTCATAGTAAATTATTTTTTTTGTTTTTTAGTAAAGGTAACTGTAATTTCATTTTTAGAGCAAATATATTGCACAAGTGAATTAAGTGCACCAACCTGTTCAAACTATTATAATTGACATTTGGAATTTTATTAACATTTGTATTGTGTGATAGAATTATAATAAAATTTCTATTATTAAAATGAAATAACTGATTAAATATTAACTTCTAGATGATCATTCTTTAAAAAATGTATTCTGTGCTGTCATTAGTTTGTTTATTTGTGCAGTTGGAACTGCATGGAAATGCTGAGAGAGAATTTCTGGGATTGTTTCCGGCAAAAGACATTGCAATAGATGATTTTAAGTTCAAAGATTGCAGCCCAAGAAGTCCTGCGAGTAAATGTAAGTTCTAAAATGTTACACGTGGAACAGACTAAATTATCTGGAAAGTGTAGGGTATTTGATTTTGTGTTTGTCTGATACCTAGACTTCAAGGTTCATCATAATGATAGGTGATGTTTGAGCTAGTAAATAATTTAGAACTTATTATTAAAATTATATCGCTGTAATCTATTGAACAGTAACTTTAGCATGAGTATGACACCGTGAAGTTAATCATTAATGTGTTTCTCAGTAGCCAAGGGCACTAATATTTATCGAATAATTAAAAATAAGTTCAGTCCAGGAACTCTTGAAAAGGATTGCTTTGGATGTATCTTTTTGAGACAAGTTTTCCTTTATTAAGTGATAAATTTTGAAATGAAATACAGCATCCTCAAATTTCCATACTAACTAGTGCTAATGTATACCTGCTGCAAGTAAATTCAGTGTATATCAATCAAGTAACATTCTCAGCATCATTAATTAATCAATTGTCATTCTTTCATGCTTCTGATATCATCTTTTTATGTTTAGCTTTTAATGGAGAAGTGAATGATTTCACCTGCAATTTAGTAGGGAATGTTGAAAGATCATGATAGTCAGCAGTAGTGTGAGCAGTCAGGAACAATTTGGAAACAGGCACGATATTGTACTTATCTTGTTATACAATATTTACCAAGGTGGTTCTGAATGGTTCCTGAATACATTTGCCTGCCATTTGGATACTTCCTTGTTTCTCGTGGTTGGCCATTATGCTCATGATGCATTGACAGATTTCAGTCACCTTACCACTTCTAATCATTTTTTACAGCTCTTGCTTTAATGCTTTAATTTTAGTTGATAAGCATGTCTAAAAAATTTCAATTTAAATAAATAAAAACCAGATTGGGTGTGTTTGGTTTTCAACAAAAGTATCCCACAGTAGTTCATGAAGAGCCTGTTAAAGTGTCTATGTATAGATATATACCAACACTGAATACCATTCATAAAAGTAATATGTAACAAGTTCTAGTCCAAGACCTTTTGGAATACATTTAGAAGTGCTCAGCCAGAATGTGTGTGAGGTATTTTCATAAAGTTGTTTATTTGATTGGATGTTGTTATATTCTACATATGATATCTTTTCTATCAGCTCTAAATTGCACTTTTGAAGAAGATGAATGTGGATGGTATCCAGAAAACAAGGATGGTACTGTGGAATGGCTACGAGGGAAAGGACAGTCCAATTTTGGTGTAACTGGGCCTTCTTCTGATCACACTACAGGAAGAGGTTCTTATATAAAATAGATTATAATAATCAATTAATTATAGATATAATCACTTAAGTATCATTAATAATTAAGACTAAAATTACAGTTTTCAATATGTATATAAAGTAGTGCTTAATTATTTCAGTAAAGTTAGTTATTATTTTATAAGTCTTGTCACAAGTGGCATTAAATTTAATAAGCAATTTATCTTTAATTTTTATTAGTATTTGAGTTGATAGTATAATGTAGGTAGACTTAGGCCTTAGGCTAGTGTATTGATGATTATTCAGAAGTATAATTGACAGTTAAAGTACTCAGTTTGCAATTGTGAGTCATGAGATTGAAACTCATCACTGAACATGTTCGTTCTTCTAGATGTTAGTGCATTATAATGTGACAGTTAATCTTACTATGCATTTTAAAAGAGTAGTCTAAGAATTTGCAGTAGGTAGAGTTGACTATCTGCTTTTTATTCTAGTCTATCACTTCAAAATTAGGGAAGGCTAGTGCAAATAGTCTTTGAAGAACTTTAAACAGAATTTAACGCACATACACACACACTTGGGCTCAGCATGGCCAGGTGGTTAGGGCATTCAAGGACATATATCTTTCTTTTTAAACAATTATTATGCTAGAAGTGGTTTGACTTCTTTCAGATTAACTTAGCTCAAATTAACTTTAACTTCACTTTTATTTGAAAGTATTAGATTTACCTGTGCTTGCTGTACGTTTGTTACTGGTTTCATATCATAAATGAATTCTGAAGTTGCTGTTACTACTTCAGGTGCATATTGCTCATCTGTTCCTGCATTTTCAGGCACATGTGACCTGTTGGGGGATTTTGTGGCTTTTGTTCATGGGGAAATGAAGCACCATATGAAATGCATGTTGTCTCCTGCTTGTGCCCTTATACTTCCTGCACTTTTCATATCTTTTACAAGCATATGCTGACTATAATTTTGATCTCCTCTTCCAAGTTTCCCATGCCTTCTCACATCTTTTCTAGGATTTTGTTCCGCTGTTGTTAGTTTTCTTGAAGCTTATATCTCATGTATATGCTGTTTTATTTCTTGCTATTGTGTTTTTGATTCTTGAATCTGTTTGTTCCTTTTGATGGTGGTGTTCACAAGCCTGTCTCCTGTAGGCTTTGAGTTGGTTTTCCCTTGTTACTTTTTGGGCAGGTTTCCATATTCTGGACCATCAGTTGTGGGTTCAGTTTATCTTGTTGGGAGATGGGATCCAAAAATTTCCTGTTCATCCGACCTCTGCCTCGTTTTCAAGTATTGGCCTTCCTTTTCCAACCTATCTAAGGTTTTTTTGTAGGAACACTATGGGGTTTCTGGGGACATTTCTCCTCTTCCCTTCCACTGTTGGACATATGTTGTTATTAGGTATAGCCCTACACACATGTGGTTCATTTCTCTTCAGGTCTTTTTTGGGTCATGATGCTATATTCTTGTGGACCCATCACTCAGTTCTACATACAAATCATTCTTATGACACTGTTTTTATGACATTTCAAATTTGACACATTTACTGTGTCCTTGTTGTCATGGATGGTCTCTGTTTTTCCTTGTGAGAGATCCAGTGTTTTCCAGGTATGTTTCCAGTTCCATTTCCTGGTCTTATCATTTCTGGTTCTGACTGCCATTTTGTGATACATGGCTTTTCTTTCCTCCTTCTCAGGACCCTCCTCTGATTCAATGTAGGATTCAAGCTAATCTTGTGAGTGAAGGGAGAGTGATGTGTGGGAAATTATAATTTTTCTAAGTGAAAATGTAAAGACAAACTGGTAATTTTATATAACAATATTACATTGATGATAGAAAGCTGGGTTATTTAAAGCACTGTACAAAAGGTTCTTGCTGCTTATAGCAATTTACTCTGTCTGAAAATAATAAAGTAAGCAGACATTTTAATCAAAGATGTACAAATTTAAAAACCTTTATTAAATTCAATAGTTTAATTTTCGTTATAAAACTTCAAAACACTTTACATATATGAGTCACTAATACTATAGAAAATTTGATTTTGATGACATTTAAGGCTTCTCATTAATGTTGTGATAGAAACTGCTGTAATGAATATCCTTAAAGATGATGGAAACTATGAGCTAAAATATTGATTTGATGCTTGTATAAATAATATTACTAATGACTTGTAGTCTGCTGTAACAGGGTTATTGTTAAGAGTGACTTCCCTCATAAAAAGTGTGACACCAAAGTATGGTAGATGTTACATGCAAAGAAAGATATTTAAAAACAAGGATTAATTATTGCAGAGGCTCTAACAATTTTTTCTAAATTTAGTTTGTTTACTGCACCAATAAGTTATGTTAGTTTGATGTTTTGTACAGAGCTGAATAACTTTTGTAATCTAAAGAAAAAATCTATACAAGTCATTATGGAGTGCCTTGTATTTGTTTGTGCATGATGAAAATTTTCTAACTTCCTTATGTCTCATCACCATGTAACTTTCAGGGTTCTCATGTATGCATCGGAAAGATTTTCAAACCCTTTATTTTATTCTGGTACTCACATTCATGATTTTGATACTGCTGTAGTGCCAGTGAATGTTGTATATACAGTTTCTCTATTCATGTAAAGCTAACAAAATAATTGCTAGGCCTGATGCAGATATCTTTACTAGTAATAATAGTGTGCTTAACATATTCAATATAATTTTTATTTTTTATTTTTTTAACCAATTATTTTTTATTTAAATGGGAAAAAAAAAAGGTAAGAATTCAATGTGAAGTATCAATATCAATACTTTAATCCAACATTATACTTTTATCTAGTTGGTTTTAAGCATTTGTTTAAGTTTTGTCATGTGATCCAAAGTACATTGCATGTGTAATCTCTTTGCTACAGTGAGATTATATTTGAATGATACTGTCTGTGGATTTTGGTAATCACCAGATGATCACATGGTGAGAATTATAAGGATTTTCATATCTTATTTAACAAACTATAGATTGATGACTGTTTTAGAGTTTTGTGTTATGTAATTCATATAATTTTCTTTAAAATATTGTGACTGTATATGATTTTTGTAAACTTTCTTTTTTTCCCTCTTCATGTGGATATTTTAATTTTTAGGAGTTAATAGTGAAGATGCACTCACCTAATATACGATTTTATTTTAATCATATAGGATACTATATGTATATCTCAAGGTATGAACAGTTTACAAAGGAAGGAGACAAAGCTTACCTGGTTTCTAGTATTCAATCCCCATCTGAAGGTCGTTGTCTCATGTTTTGGTACCACATGTATGGCCAAGGAATTGGAACTCTCAATGTCCAATTTCGGTCACAAAACAATCCACAAACAGTTTGGACAAAATCTGGTTCACAAGGAAATACATGGCAACAATCCCAAAAGTCAATTATTTCTAAGAATAATTATCAGGTATATACACTCATATAATGTTATATTTTATGCTGGGAAAAAAGATCTTGGTGTTTCAGTGTGGTAACTTTTATAAAAGTAAATAACTTTGACATGTAAAATAGTAATGCTTCATGAAATTCACAATATTGTCTACTTACCTCATTTGTTTTATGATAGCCTATTCACATATTCAAATTGCCCAATCTAAGAGTGCACAATGAATTACGTTTTTCTTTCTTGTAGTCTTCAATATACAAATTTGTTTTCAGTGTCATTCTGTTATTTATAGTTTAATAATATATTTATATGTGTGTGGAAAAATGTTTAGAAAGGTATCTCTGTAATAAATCTTTTTGCTTTAAGTGTTGGCCTGGCATGGCCAAGCGTGTTAAGGCGTGCGACTCGTAATCTGAGGGTGCGGGTTCGCATCCCTGTCGCACCAAACATGCTCGCCCTTTCAGCCGTAGGGGAGTTATAATGTTACGGTCTATCCCACTATTTGTTGGTAAAGAGTAGCCCAAGTGTTGGCACTGGGTAGTGATGACTAGTTGCCTTCCCTCTAGTCTTACACTGCTAAATTAGGAACGGCTAGCACAGATAGCCCTCGAGTAGCTTTGTGCGAAATTCAAAAACGAACAAACAAACAAACTTTAAGTGTTTATTTGTTTAATTATTAGAGTTTTTATCAGCTATCAATTTGTTGTTAACAGCAAGGGTACCCAAATGATAAAACAATGCATTCTGAACTTTATAAGTCAGAACTTAAGAAAATTATATTTAATTAGCTCTTGACTTGGTTTATTCTTAGTTTTTTTTAAATGTAGGTTAGTAACTTGTTTGATAGAAAGTAATATAATTATATTAAGTACTTTAATATAAGAAATTTTGACTCCCCATTAATTAGTCATTTCATTATTGATTAATGTGTAATTTTATATTTGTGGTTTGTAGAAATTTTAAAAAAGATTTGTTTTGAAAATTTAAAAGATAGTCAAAATAAGCAAAGAATTAATTAAACCATAAAAAACTGAAGAAATGTGTAACATGACAAGCAGTAGTAAAACGTTAGACATTTGCTGAAATTCTACATAATAAACCAATAAATATAGGGCAACCTGTTGTTTAATTTTTATGAAAAGGGTTTTTAAAAGATAAACCAATAATCAAGTTAAATTAGTCTTTGAATAGCAGCCATATAAATGAGTTAAACAAAAAATAATTTTCATTCAATTTATTTTGATATTATAGTGATAATATTATTCTCTTAAAATGAGTTAAATTTCAAGCTCTGCAGGTCAGAATGTAGATCTGTTATTAAAAACTAAGAAAAACTAAAGCAATAAAAAAGTGTTAAATGATCAAAATATAATGTTTAGAAATCTGACAAAAATATCGTGGTTATGAAATATCTTGATGGTATAGTTATGCAACATTTTAATAATAATATATACTTTTGAATTTGCTGTATGGTTGAATTTTATTGAATGATATAAAGTTTATCTTAATATGTCAGAGAATTGTATGAAAAAGAACTGGCATTTTAAAAATATTTTGTCTCATAATACTACAGCATATTGGACTATAGAATACTGTTTGTGTTCATAAAGACCTAGTAAGCCTTTTAAATACATTTTTATAAACTATTTATATGTTGGATACATAAAATTGCTAGTAGAACAATCATTTTTTTGGTTACTGGTTCCTAATAATAAGTAAGTGACATGAAGAATTAAGCAAAAGGGAATCCTCAAAAGCTGGGGCACTTGAAATTCTTGTAGGTAGAATTAGAGTAAATTAATCTATGAGACCCTTTTTTCCTTTTTGTTAGCTATAGTTTTGAGTACCAGCAGTACTAAATATGTGGTACTCATACACTCAATTCATTTTTATTACTCGTCAGGATCTCTACCAGTTTATCCTTAAATTGAAATTCTTCTAAGGCAGGTTTAGAGTAAATTAATCTGTGAGACCTTGTCCATCATCAAATATATCAACCAAAAGAGTTGGACTTCCTGAGTCCAAAACTGTAATTAGATCTCAAATCAGTCAAGAGATAATGGAGCTATGATTAGAAGTTTGTACCTGAAAAACTTTGAGCCATTCTGTGAGCTGTTATGCCAGGGCTAAAGATTTCATGAGTATTGTAATTAAGCCTGTTAATTACTGCTGGGATGTTCTGGGTATTTTATGTATAGAACGAGAGGTTTCTCTCAGTTTGTTCTGATCAACTCAAATACAAAATTGTTCAATATTATTCTGTATATAGACACCACCAGGAATGAATGACATTAATAATTATAGGGTTAATAAAAAGGCGGTATGGCATATCTATGTTTTAGACAGTGACTTAACCTTATATTATATAAATAAATAAAAGAAGTGTAGTACTTAAATAAGTAAAATATTGAAACAACATTTGGTAAGTTGCATTATTAAATGACATTAGGGGTTGTATGTAGTTAACTGTACTTTCTCAGTTACTGTTTTGTAAAATAGACTTTCTCCTAGAAAGCATTCTAATTGGTTTTAGAATTTTCCAGTATAATAGGTATAATATTAGAATTCTTATAGTGAAAATAGTATTATTAATTCAATTTGCTCTCTGTTGTTATTTATAGTAATTATTCAAGGAAATAAAGGAGATTATAAAGGAGCTAACTTTCATACAAATTCTTGACAAAAGTATTAAAAGCTTTTACATTTGAGTTTATAACATTATTTTAAATATTTTATTTTTATAGTGTAAACATAAAAGCATGTTATAGGTTCAAATTAGCCCAATAACAGTCAATAACTTCAAATATAATAAAATGTATATCAGTGTATTTCATAACTCTTTGCAAAACAGTTTATCATTCTTGACCAGCTAAATGTAGGTTGTGCATGCTAGGTAGTTTTAATAATTGTCCATCATTAAACTAAAACAACCACTGTAGTTTATACTTCTTCCCTTTCTGTGAAATCGAAACTGTACTTAAAAAAGGAAGTTTCCAAAGTTAGCTTTACTACTGAATTATAATTTTTAATGTTAAAGCAACAACTTAGAATACAACAGTAATTCCTTCAGTGAATAGTCTTATAAGAAGATACAGTGTCTTGCTGAATATTTGATTCATGTATTGCTTATTCATAGCTTGCTTTCGAAGGTGTTTTGGGAAGTAATCGCAGAAGAACCATTGCTATTGACGATGTTGTTGTTTTGGAAAGGCCGTGTCCTCCCCCATGTAAGTCAGTATATTATATACTTTAAAGTGTTTGAGATTTGTAAAATTGGTTTTGTTGTTCAAAGACTGGAAAAAAGCAGTTTAAAATGTATGTTGCAGATTTTATTAATTTAAAATCAGTTGCAAATTTGTTTTACTTACCCAAAAATGTGTAACTTTTATCAGCATTAGTTCAAGAGGTTTATTTACAAAACTAAACATAACTTTGTACTTCATACTACAGTAAATTATTAGTTATTGCCATTAATATGATCAGTTAAACATCTTTTACTTTCATCATGAAGTGACATGTGACTTTGAAGCTGACTTTTGTGAGTGGGAGGCAGAAAGTGTGCAGCTTACTACTGGAAAAGATGCAGGGCAACCACAAGTTGATCACTCAACAGGCACTGACTCAGGTATTAGAGATTCAGTGAAGAAAAATGTTAATGGTTTTTCAATGACTTTATGCATTAACTCGTTAAATTATAGCACTTAGTAAATATATTAAATATATACTTGTAAATAAATTTTAGAAATATTTTGTATAGAAAAATCGTTCTTGTTCAGTTTTGGTTTAAAAGATACATTTTTAGTGTGATAGATACTTATGTTTACAACAGTAAAAGTATATTAAAAATATTATTGTTGAATCATAAGTAGTGTCTTAAATCCTTTAAGTATTATGTTTTTGAAAATAACTTTTCACTGTATATATTAATGTATTTAATGGTTTAGAGAATATCTTATTTCACTTACCCTGTATAATTTATCAAGCTGTGAGGTTTTATCAAAAGGTATGTGTGTTTAATAATTATTTAACCTTTTATGGTTGTAAATTGATATCTTTTGTTTTAAAATTCAAGCTATAGCTCTATTGTTTCTTTGTGATTTAGGAAAATATGTTCTGTTTAATGAGACAAATGGTGTTCTTACAAGCAAAGAGTACAATTTGACCTTTGGTACTCGCTGCCTTCATTTCTGGTTTTTTCTTGAGGGAAAGAAAGATGATAGATTACAAGTAAATTTGGTTGAATCTACAAGTGATGGAAATGAAAATAACATCATCTGGTTAGAACAAGGATATGAATCTCTGAAGGGGGAATGGTTGTATGCTATGGTGAACTTGGATATCACTAACCCACCTTATAAGGTGATTTTATCTATCAAGATGAATTTTTGTTGTTGTTATTGTTAGGCAGTGAAATATCTTGCATAATATAAAGTATGGAATAATACTGTTTCACTTATTTTTGTGTATTCCAGTAGCTCAGCAGCAAGTCTGGTGGTTTATAATACTAATAATCGGGTTTAGATACCCATTGTGTCAGAGCACTGGTTGCTCATTTTGTAGTTTGGTGCTGAACAACAAATAAAAAATTATTATTTTTTTATTCCATAACCTTTTTTGTGTCAATAATCAGCAACTAATTTAAGCCACCTTCTTGTTTACTTAAAATAAATAAAAATAAAAGGGATTACTTTCAATCATTCATCTTCTGAAGATTAGTTCCTAGATAATGTTTGAAAGAATTCTAAACAATAAGAAAAAGCATTCCCAAACCATTAGACTGTAAGTCACCTGTAACTAGTATGTTTTGATAATGTAGTGTTAAAATAAACACACATGGAGAAGATCAAGCAATTGTTATACAAAACAATGTACATAAGTAGAATTTTATATTTTTGATGATGTTTGAGTGCATTATAAATAAAAAATCAAATGAAAATTACTAAAATTGTACTGAATTTGCAACATTTATTGAACTGTAATTTTAGCGTATTATAAAATATAATTTATTAGTTGTTTTGAACTACATATGTGCATTATGTTCTCTGTTAGGTAATATTCTCTTCAGACAAACAAAATGCTGATTCTGTGATTGCTCTTGATGATCTGAGAATTGGAGATGATGTTTGTCCTTCTCCAGGGAGCTGTAACTTTGAACATGATTTATGCACTTGGAAAAATTTACCCAAACCTTGGAGTACAGGTCTGGTGTGGCTACGAAATTCAGGTTCTGTGCCATCTTCATGGACTGGTCCAACCTCTGACCACACAACTGGAACATCACTAGGTAAAAGCAATGAAACTGTTTGTATTGAAAATACGCAAGACAATTTTTATGTCGAAAATCTCTTACAAATGCATGCTATAGTACTTGTATTAATCAGGAAAAGTGTAACTTAAATATTGACATCTGTATTGTTAATATAAAGCTATAAGCAACAGTTCTTCTAGTGATGGTTCTACAGTTGTTTTCTTTATTTACTTTGAGTGTCTGTGTTTATAAACAATGTTTTGGTGAAATAAAATTGAATGCTGGTTTTGTTTTACTTGTGTTTGTGATGATATATACATGTGTGTGTGTATATATACATACGTACAGTGTAACACTGGCATTAGTTAGTTGCAATATATTTTACTGATATAACATTTGGCTTGAAGAATAATATTTTTAGACTTTATAGATTATCTATCAATTAAGCTTGAACTTCCTTTGAGTTTATGAATATTCAATGGTTATATTTCACCTGTATTTCTGTATTGATGTAACGTATGTCTTGTCATGTAAGAATGTTTAATGGTGATCTTTCACCTTCTATTCTTTCTTCGTGATGTAATGTCTGTGTTGGTGAAGGAAGGATTTCTAATGATTGTTTTTCTATCTTGTAATATTGTCTGTCGATGGTGTAACAGCTCAGATGGTAAAGGATGCCCAATGGTTATCTCTTTCTTGCACTATTGTACAATTAACCTAATCAAAAACACCTTAGGTAAGAAAAAAAAGTGCTACTAAAAATGGATTTGATGTGCAACTTAAAGGAATGAAATTAAAATTGGTGGCAAAACTGGTAGCTACACTTCTAGAATTGATAAGAATTTATTTATTAGTTAGTGAGGATCCATTTTTTGTTCAGCTTGGGGCGTGATAGTGGGTAAAATAGAATGTGTGTCCTAGCTAATTAATGAATGAATATTTGTTTTGAATTTCGTGTCAGTGCTATATGCAGAGACACCACTTTGGGCTCCAGTTTTGATTTCATGTCATGTCCTTTTTTGACAGAACTTTCTTTTCCACACCTTGGGTTGTTTTTTATTGGGTAGCTTTAGTCAAATGTCATAAATTGAAAATTACTCTGCATGTTGGATAGGCAACGTGCAAAAAGAAAAAAAGGCATGAGAAAAACATTGCTTAACTAACATTAAGACTTTTCAAAAAATCCATTGAATTGTATGTGAAAGCACTGTAATATTTTCTGATGGTATGTTAACATTCATAAACATATGCTTACTAATTTAAAAGTTATAACATGAAAACTATAACAAGTATAAAAATGGGTATAAGATCAGTCCCAGGGATTGGAGCCCATGTTGAGAAAGTTAATTTGCATGTTCAATTCTCTTATGGCTACCTAAGGTATATTTGATTAGATATAATCATTTGTGTCAATTTACACCAACAAACAATATCAAATAAGAAAGTGACATTCAATATTAATTGTAATATCACAACCCTATTATTAGGAACAGACCTTTACCTTACAGAATTAATCAGATTCTTCAAAATATATCGTGGTAGTTTTTCTTCCCTAAAACAGTGTTAATAATTTCCTTTATACCAACCTGTATGAAGCAACATTATTCACATTGATTACTTAAGGTAATGTCATGTGATGATAGATGTTCTTTAATTAGGAAAATATAGCAAATTTTGTGCTTAATTGGAAGTTGACAATGAATAATGAATAATAACCACCCATCCAATAATTTGTTTGAAAAATTAAGGTAGAAACTGCTAATCTAGTTTCACTGGCCTAACCAAAACTCATGTATCTGCACATGCTTTTACCTTATAGTTTTTGTTGTTCTAAGTCAGCTGTCTTTAATCCGAATGATAAAAAACTAAAAACAATCCACCTCGACTCTTAGGTGAAGCTTTAGTAAAAATTTTAGACTGATATATCGTGTGCACTCATTTAATTATTAGTGATTATAAATTCATACATTTTTAGTACAGTTTATTGCAGAATAATTTCAGACAATACTTTAGATAATTCCGAAAAATTTAGGCATCTTTCAAGCAGCTGAAAATAATTCCTATATCAAAACATTTCACTTTTTCAGTAACCTGAGGTTTCATTGAAGAGGTCCAGTGTCTTCATTATAGGATTTGTATTTAGCTACCTAAGAGAAGCTGAAGTTATTTTAGAAGTTTTGAGATATATTTATGTTCCCTTGTTAAATATGTTATTTATTTTAGATGTTTTTATGTTAATGACAGTTTTATTCATGAATTTTTGTTTCTTTAAAGTGTGGGGTTTATTGGTTAAGAAAATAATTGATATATATACATATACATACATATACATACATATACATACATATACATACATATACATACATATATATATATATATAGTCTAGTTAATATACACATCCTTAAAAACTTTTTGCTTTATATTCAGTTAATAGGTGACAAAGTTTAACTGATAAAATTGACAAAAATTATGGTAGATTAAGTGTATTTTGTTGTTTCTGTCTACATAGCTTGTAACTATATTTAGGAATAAGATCAAATAAGATTTAGAGTTATAGATCAAATAAGCATCCATTTAAGATTGGAAATTTTATTAAGTGCTAGCTACTAATGTATATTTGTCCATTTTTGGTTTATATTTTATGGCACAACATGTACACAAACAAAATGGATCATTTTTTGTCATTACAGATGGATGTGAATTTGTTTGATGGTATAGAGCATGCTAGAAATTTTTTTAAAACAATCCCAATAAGATGATGCCCTTTCCCTTTGTAGCATTGAACTTTCTGAGATACTTCAGTGACTATAATGTTTATTCCCTTACTTGACCATCATGGAATTCTAGGTGATAGTTCGAGATTTAACGATGACTAGAATTGATGATGATTATTTAACTTGTATTTTTAATGTGTTTTCTAAATGTAAGATTTGCTAAAACATTTCAGAATTAATTTTTGTGTAACTGCAGGTTGGTATATCTTCATGGACAGTAATACAGGAAGCTCTGGTGATACAGCAGTCATAGAAAGTGAAATGCTACATTATAGTCCAAAGGCCTGCATATCATTTTGGTACTTTATGAATGGTCTGTGTAAGTATTAGAGCCTATTGTTGTACAACATTTAGCTATCATATTTTCCAGTGATTAATACACATGTAAATTGGCTACTTTGTGTAAATTGGTTACTTTTTGAAACACATATTAAGTTGCTTTTATCAATCTTTGTAAATTTTTATAAACTGGTAATGCTAGCTGCAACTTGTAGGACTAACTCCAGTCAAATCTTAATTGTTTATAATATTATTAAATACATCCTTGTATCTTACTAAAGTTAAAAAAAAATTGTATTTTGGATAATATTTCTAATATAAATTTAATTTTAGGAAAGGTGGTATTTTCAAATAAATATTACGGCCAAGAGCAAAATGTATAAACATGATTCATGCTTACATTTTTGTATGTATGTTCACTTGAGTTTGATTTATATTAAAATGTTCTACAGAATTCTTGTGATTTGTAACATTTGTCAGGTTTTACATAGGATGTTGTGTGCTATTAAATCTCATTTTTCTGATTAAAAAACAGAAGAACTGTAGTACTTCCATTTTGAAACTAAGTTGAGAGGAATAAGTTCTGTTTGAAAATAGAAATACTGAAATTTAATTATGTTTTGCAGAACTGTATGAGTGTAAATGAAAATGCGTGGAAATAAGGTGAATAATAAATGTTAAGCATTTATACATCTATTTTGCATAGCTACATAAACTAGTCACTTCCTTTATGTATTATAACAGTGTCTGTTGTGGATTATTCAGTAGAAAAGTAATGCTTGGCTTAGTTCACCTTGATGATAACAGAAGCATTTTGGTTATTTGACTATGAGTTCTACAATCTGTAAAAGTGTGGAAGTTCCACAAAATTAACAACAGGTTTAACTTCATAAACAATAATGTGTCTAGAATATCACTTAGATGCAAATTACAGTTATGAACTTACTAATTTGCCAATTCCAATGATCAGTCAACAGTTTGTGCACTTCAAGACAATGACTCTTTTTTTTTTATTCCTGCTGAAATCATTTTGGAAACTCTAAAGACATTCTAGTCTTTGAACTATGTATTCACTGTGTGATGGTAAAACTTCCTCTATCCAACAAAAATGTATACAGAGGTCTAAGTAAAAAAAAACTGCCTGCTGTAGTAGGTTGCTATGCTTATGGTAAATATTGATATATTTACTATGTACACATTTGTATATGTATAAGATATTAACAGTGGAATGCTATGGTTACTTTCATTAACTCTCATTCACACTGCAAAACAAAACATATTCAGTTACATTTAAATTATATTTTTTTTCCATTTATTCTTCTCAATCTCAGTTGTTGGAGATATAAAAGTCAGATACAAAGTATATCCTGAAGGAACAGCTTTTGATGTTGATGGAATAAAGGGTTCTCAAGGAAAAGGCTGGAAACTCTTTAAAAAACTGGTTTCAGATCTACCAATGTCATACAGGGTGAGCCATATTGCTTATTACAAAACATTTACCTTTCAGTGCTGTAACTTATTTTAATGTTTTACAATTAGCACGTGCTACTACACTGCTATTAAACTGATATTTTTCTTCTTCATTTGAAGAAATAGTACATTGTGTTTCTAGTCTGTTTGCTTCTCTGGTATTCATAAAGACAGATTTATACTGCATTAAGTAATGGCATAAATACATATGTAGTATGTTATAGTACTAGCTATAAATCTGTATTATTAGGCAAATGGGAATCCAAAATTATTTATATCACACCAAAATTTGTTAAAATCTTAATATATTTTTATATATTACTCTTTATTGGTTTTTTTAACATGTCTATAAAATTACCTGTAAATTAAAACTCGGATTTTGCATAAAGATGTAATTTAAAATTTTTTGCTAATGACAATAAAATTGTTGGGAGCTTTATTGGAAAAAATAAATGTGTAGAAGCAAGGTATTCAGCCTCATTTATTTAATCATAACTTGTTCATAGTTGTTAAGAATGTCTTTCTGTAAGTACCTTATATGTTTATGAATTGTGTCCTCAGCCATTTCTTCTCATTATTTAAGCTAGTTTATTATTTTCACCATTTATGTAATTCTTTTAAATGATTTAATAATTATTATTCTTGTACAGTTCCAGCAAATTTTACTACATTCTTAAGATTTGGAACTTTTGTTCATTAAGAGCCATAATTATCAATACTTCAGTCTTAATGATTATATAATACTTAATATTATATAAACACACATTTCATGGATTCTTTACATTATTCTCTGGTGTCTAGTGATTTAGTACACCACTTGCAACAATTTTGTGGTATCCAGTTTCTGATTTCATAACAATTACTCAAGTAACGTGCAATTAAAATGCCATTACTGAACATCTTTTGAAAGCTTGAAAAGCAACTTCTGTGGTAGGTAAACCTACTTGCTCATAGTAATTTGTTTTTTTTGTGAATTTTATTATGCTTATGATGTTGCATGCTTTCCAAGTATCACAAATGAAATAAATAACATTATGCTATCACTCTAATGATGTTGCATGCTTTCCAAGTATCACAAATTAATTAAGTAACATTATGCTACTTTGTTATTCTTAACCTTCATCACTGAGCTGCTGAAACAGAGCTAGTGTACTGAGTTTTCTTGATTGAACACCTGTTTTCATTTTAAGACATGATAAATAATGTATTGTGTGTTGTGTAATTTTGCAAATCATATACAAAGAAAGTCCATCAAAAATAAATGGGAAAGTACTCCCATCTCCACCCTATAGTCTACCATAATCTCATGTTCATAGCTAAGTGAAATAAATGAATAAATGAAATTTGCAAAATTAGGCTTGACCAACAAAGAGGCTAAAAGTGCAGTGGAGAGGCAATTAGATATTGGTAAATTCTTTATGTTAGCCAATGAAAATTAAGATCATTCATGAAATGAAATTGTAGCATGCTCACTATATAATTGTGGGTAAAAATCAGTTAGATTAACATTTTCATATGTATAGAAAAGTCAATGTATTTTGATAACACAATGTTCCAACAGTGGTTTTTATGTTATGTCGCTTAGCAACAAAAGTGTAACCTGATAATATTGTTAGTCTGTGTACTGAAAATTTAAAATGAAATGTATAGACAATAAAACTGAAAAAAATATTTGTTGATTTCTTAATTTAGAGTATCTCAAAAATTTTGGTGGTATAACATAAAATAGCTTAATTCAGAAATGATTTAAATTTAAATTGAATTGATATTTTGACATTCAAGATAAATTTTATGTACTTGGCATTAGGCTAGGTGATCTCACACCATATCTTTACCTTAGGCTTACTATACAAACACTCACTTCACATATAAGGTCTCATGGAACCTCCCTTCCCCTTACACCTCCTTGTACCCCATCACTAAAATCATAATGGCAAGCTTTATTCAAACTATTCTATCCTGTTAAATGCATTTTGGCTTTTATGACTCCTATTTTGAGAAATCAAGCAACACATGACAACACTGGCATTTACATTGGTTAGTGCTTATAACATAAATAAGATAAAAAAATGCTTTTGAGTATAAGATGCAGATGTCTTTTTCCCTCATGGAAGTGATTGTTTTCTGTATTTATGAAGGAATTTTTCTCATGGTGATTTTGTTTTCTTTAGTATGTAATGAAATAACCCATTGTTCAGAGTTGACTGTTGGCTTGAGTAAATTTTATGTGACTTGTCATTTGATACCATGTCTTCCTATTCCTGTTATTAGATCTGGATTATTGGGTCTCCTGGATTTTTAAGTGAAAGTGGATCTATTGCTATTGATGACATTAGCATTTTTGACAAATCTTGTGATGATCCAGTGATTACAGCAGAGCCACCAACAAAATACCGTATGTAACCTTAAGACTGAATAGTAATTTGTTTAATGTTAAAAAGAACTTGCTTTTTGATAAACAAAAATTTTTTTACACAATTATAGAAATGATACTGTTCCAAGTCTCAAATATAGTGAGATACTATTTAACTTATTATACAGGATAAAAGAAAATACTCTGATGAGATTGGAAACAGTCTCATACACTCAACATGTTTTGATGTGTTTTCTTGTACTATGTTTTGTCCTGTACAGTAAATTATTTAGTATTTTATTATATTTTTGAGACTTGAAACAGTTTCAT
The DNA here is from genome assembly GCF_004210375.1 of Tachypleus tridentatus. Lineage (NCBI taxonomy): Eukaryota > Metazoa > Arthropoda > Merostomata > Xiphosura > Limulidae > Tachypleus > Tachypleus tridentatus. The sequence continues at coordinate 132,058,336 of NC_134826.1, forward strand.
TGTTATGACTCGTTACAAAAATCATTGTTTCTTAAAAAGTGGATTTTTTAGTTTTTAACATTAACATTTACACAAGTGCCAATGAATGTTAACGTTAATTTGTTTATCATGAAAAAATTTCATGGCTTAGTTTTATCCCAACTTTAAATTTATTAATAATTAGATTATAGAAAAATAAAGTATTTAATATTTGTGTGTAACATTACTTTTATGTAAACTTTATAAAATTGATAAGTGTTTATTAAAGCTGTATTTTTACTCCAGTAATACACAATAATTTTTGAAGTATCCCCAAAATTCTTTAAAAATGGAAATTAATTACATTGGCAGTGTTATTATTAACAGTAGAGGAGATGAAAAGGACTTGGTACTAAACCTGTAATATTATTTTGGAATGTAAACAGCAGAGCCAGGAAAGTTTATATAAATCAAGTCAGCATGCTAGCTCTTTGGCTACATCTACATTTAAAGAAGTTTTTAGCTGTTTTTTGTATTCTGTGGAAATTTTTTGAAAGTTAAAATTCACACTTTATGATTATGATTGACCAACCGATAATGACTTAAGAGATTTGTGAGGATTTGTTCCTGTAATATGTGAATGTAGTGATGTGCATGCAGCCTTTTTGAGGTGACATTCAATAACAAGATCTAATGTTTTTTTGGTAATGGTAATAGTAATTGTAATCAAGGGGGGGGGGTGTTATGTACATCCAAATTAGTTTAGATGTTGTGTTTTTTTACTAACATTTCCAAACGTCACATCATTTCCAAGATACATAAAGAGGTATTGAAATAATAACAAGTTTTTAACATCTATTTTACATTGTTAGAATTTTGAAGAGTAAATTTTTGTTTATTGTATCAGAATTGGTATACCTCCACCAAGCACATAGTGAAACATTTATAATTTATTTTGAGCCTTTGAGACAAAGGTTCTGTAGGTTATACTGGAATCTCATAGCACATGTAATAGAAATAGTTAATACTTTAAATTGTTTTCTATGTCCTTTCTCATTTGTATGTATGAACAATTAACACCATCAAGGGTGAAACTCAAATTAGTTTTTTTTTTATAATTTTAATCATAAACCAATTTCCAAAGGTGAGAAGTAACTATGTTGTGAATTGTATTGGGAAGACTTACAAAATGTAAAATAGTAAAAGGTACACAACAAAAACCAGTGGTAAATGGCACTTTATGTTTTAACAAAATTATTGTTCATAAGTGACATCCAAAGGAGCCTCTTTGGAGTTAAAATAAACAAATGAGAAGTATGAATTGAAATAAACTTAAGGAGTAGGAGATTGGAGATTCTAAATTCAGTCTTGAAGTTATCACTTCTATCATATATAGATTTTCGTTTTTAGTTTATGTCTTGAAATTATAAAAAAACTAGTAACAAAAGATTTGGTATAGTTTAATAATTATTCAGTAGTTCCAGTTTTTGAAATTTTTTTATCAAAAGTTTACCACTGCAATGTACTGATACTTTAAGTATCACCAGGTAAGGCCTAGTTTTAGGAGAAAGAGAACGTGGTGAAAATTATAGTTTAAGTTCTGAAATAAATGTTGGAAAAGTGGCTTATACTTATTCATTGTTATTTCTTGTAACCTGTTAGCATTTCTGTATTTGTAATTTTATTATCTAGTATTATTCAACTTTTCCCTGTTAAAGGCACAGCATAATTGAGGAAGCAGTTATTTAAAGGTTTGTTCTTTCTAAACAGTAAGTGTGTTGCAGTGATGACCAACTTAAAACTCAGATACTTTTCAGCAACTGGTAAATATACAAATTTGGTTAAAATGTTTGACATGTGAAAAATTGGTAATATATCTCTACATTTATAAGTGAACTTGTTGCTATCTTTCAGTTATATTTATGTCATATAGCTTTAGAGTAGGAGAAATTTTGCAATGACTGACTTTTCACATGTAAAAATGGCATTTCTCAAATGATGTGAAGTTAAAGTGGTGGAATGCAGTTCTTCTTAACCATTGATTCCACAGGATGATTTGTCACAACTACCCATGAGATTTCACAAAAACAAATAAGAAAAATATAAAACAAACTTCTTTACGTATTCTTACATGTCAAACATGAATTACTGAATTCTGCAACATGTATTATAGTACACTCTAATATACTTGTCATCTTTATTAAAAGAGCTGTAGTTCCTATTTTAGTATTCTTGTGTAAAAGAAATAAACTGCATGATTCTGAAATGTGCATTATGGAGCACTGTAATATATTTGTCATCTCTATTAAAAAGCTGTATTTGCTATTTCAATATTCTTGTATATCAAACATAAACTGCATGACTTAGCATGATAAGACATTAAAATTCATTTGAATAATTAACACTCAACTCTTGAACATCTATGGAGTGACAAAAATAAGAAATGCAATTGAAGTTTTGTAAAATACGAAAATGGTATAAACAAAGCTTTGAAAAAAGAAATAGCAACCAGTAAACTTTTAAAGTAATGCATCTATAAGACTTTGTATTGAAGGTTAACTTTAAGCGTTTAAAAAATTTTATTGTGTTTTTACTCTTTGTGATGGTCTAATTCCTCTTACATTTTGTATATGTGATTGTTTTTTGAGCGACTATTCACATGTTGGTATGTTTCTTATTAAAAAAGTTTTTCTTCCAAAGATGCTATTGAAACAGGTAGGATCTAGAAATAAGTTTTCAACACAAATACGAAATTCTATAACTTAAGTATTTTTGAAATGTGGACCTTTCCTCATCAGGTAATACCTTTTGAAAGCACTTCACATTTTCTGTCTACTTGCTCAATACAATCTTAAAAATTATAATTGCAGCATGTTACTGAGGTTGGTGTATTATTTTATACCAGACCTATTCAAATGTTTGACAAACACTTGATTAGTGTAAGTGTTTAAAAGTACTATAGGTAGCTTGACATATGCAGCTTGAAGCTACCAGTAAAACCACTAAGGTCCATGATACATAGAAGCTGTACAGTCACTAAGTCAGGTAGTGGATTATAAATGACAAATAACTTTCTAGGTTTATCATATCTGTTTGTCCCCACAGGTACAGTGGTAAGTCTACAGATTTACAACGTTAAATTAGGGGTTTGTTCCCCTCAGTGGACTCAGCAGATAGGACAATGTGGCTCTGCTATAAGAAAACACACACACACTCATACTTGTTTAGTGAAATTTACTGAAAGAAAAGTCTAGAGCACAGTAGTAAGTATTATGGAGGCTTGAGTTTGTTGAAAGCCTTAAGATCTTGATATGATGCACATATTATGATAATTAGCATTGTATTTTGGGGTATATGTCTCTGGTGACTTCCTCCATGACCATTCTGTAACCATTATAAAAAAACATGTTTGATACAGATTTTTAACAACTAAGTATGGAAATAAAGTAGTTCACATCCTCTAAAGATATCTTGTGTGTGATTTTATTCAATAGATTCTGTGAAGAAATACACACAAAGCTCTTGGTTAGAAAGGCAATGATAAGGTATAAACACAATGCTGATGTTTTCTAGGGTGGCTGAAAATAGTTCAAATGTATATTACTGTAAGAGAGAAACTGCCTTACATGAGTGGACAAACTTGTGTATCCACACTCAAAATACACTTTTCACAAAAACTGTTGTACTGCATTACACAAAAGAAATTGCTGTTATAGTTTTAATAACTTTTTTATTTCAGTAATCATTTTTGAGTTATAGAATTAGAAATATTGTTTTAAGTGTTTTTCTTAAGAAGATTGATGAGATAATTGTTTCTCTAGCTTGTTTATTCTTTGGTTTCCTTTTATGCATCTAAACGTATATTGTTATATTGCAGCACCAACAAAATGGGACTGTGACTTTGAAAGTGGAACTTCATGCTCCTGGATTACTGGAAATGACTGGATTATTCGTCAGGGTCGTATTTCTTTCATAGACCAGCATGGACCATATTTTGATCACACCAAAGATACTCCTTTAGGTAGGTAGGAAGATGCTGAACTACTGATGTGGCAACAATTACATAACTGTTTCTTGTATAGGGCAGGATAAAGAACAAGTAAAACTTGATAAAATAAAGTTACATTAAACACTCACAAGTTTTTACTACATGCAACCATACATTTTGAGTAATTTTTTTTAATTTCATCAAAAGTACCTTAGTATTTAACAGTAACACATTACACATATGAAAATAATAACCTAAGTTTGTTTGTCAGGAATATTTTCGTTAACTGATTTTCAGCATATAATGTTTGTATTAAAAAAAAAAAAAGATTGAAAAGATATTCAGTGTACATACACTGTTAACATTGAAAAAAAATATGTGTAATTGTATTTCATATAAACTTTATTAATTTTTTTTTCCTTGTAAAACTGTCTATGCATGTCTTAGTGGCTGGCATAATGGATTTGAGATATGTATTATCAAACAGATGTCATATCTATTGGTGGGTGTGTTATAAGAGAAACTGTCAATCTCACTTTCAGTGAAGGGTAGTTATTTCAGATGCAGCTGCTGCTAATTGTGCTGTTGTAAAAGAGTAACCACAGTTTGCAATAAGCAGTAACTATACACTTTCAGTAATTGAAGTAAGACTTACAGACTGGATTATCTGGCAAACAACCTTTGGCCTGTTATGGTTGATTAGAATAATAATAGGTGGGTAACATCTGTTTCACACTGTTGGGATTTTGATTAATAAATTGAGTAAGGTTATTACGCCATCAAACATGATTTAATATTTAACAGTAATATATTACACAGTTGATAATAACTTTAATTTATTTATCAGTTTTACACTATGGACAAGCATAGACACATTGATTTGTATAATACACTAAATGTATCAACATGGACTAGATGGCTGGAACTGAGCCATGTTGTGGTTGTCCTATGGAATTGTCTGTTAATAATTTTTGTTGTCTCAGACAGTTGGAAGCCACTTATTTCAAATACTGACTTTCATTTGTCGTGATTTATGATGCATACATATAGTTTTAAGATATTCTGTGTATAACATATTTATGTTTACTGTTTTATGTTTCTGATTTTCTTTTGAGTATTATAAGAAGTGATTCACAATAATTGATAATAATTAGGTATGAAGTGAAAGTGGTTTGGAATTAGTAACAGTTAAACACTACCTGCAATATGCACTTTTAAACTTGTTGTAAGGGAACTGTACAATTTTAAAGAAGAGAGTATCTGTTTTGACCAGAGATAAACTCCTCTAGCATGTTATTCACATGCTAAGTAATATTATCATTACTTCTTTTTATCCATATCATTTGCAGTAAATTAAATAATATGAAGGTAATTAATGATTGTATAAACGTTTTTAACTTCAGAAAAAGTGATACTATAAAAATATTAGTGAAATATTTTAGCCCTGTACACAATATAGTGTCATTGATAAATTCCACACTTGTTACATGCTCTTCACACTAATTCTTGTGGTGATAGTATTCTGCTGTTTAATTAGTTTTTATATTTCCTTAAGGACGATATGCTTTATTGGATCCTTCATCAAATATAACTTCCGGAGATCTTATCAGTGAAACAATTCCGGCTTCTCCTAACTACTGTTTAATGTTTTGGTATCACATGAAAGGCACTTCAAAAATATCCCTAAGCTTATATGCTATTGTGGGTACGTTTAATTCTGTGTTAATTTATGAAAACTAAAAGTTTATTATTTAGAGTTTTAGTTGGTGTAACCTTTGAAATTGTTATTTAAGGCTAACACTCTTAATCCTTTTATATCTTTGTGTTTGTGTATTTATTTCTTTTCAGCTTTATGAACTCATCTGGCATACTTGGTTGTAGACTTGAATAAATTTCTTAATGTTATGGTAACTTGATGAAGTGGTTAGTGTATAAAATCTAAGGCCTAAAGTAGTAAATGATTTGTTTTTATATTTATGATTTAATAAAAACAAACTTAATCTATATTTTTGTAAATTTTGGTTCATATAACTTGCAAGTGAGCTCAAGTTTTGTTACAAAAGCTTTTTCTCTTTGGTTAATCCCTGGACAAAATTTTAAGCCAGAAATATATTAAAGTACATTTGTGTAACCACGAGTTAGATGTTGTGAGCTAAAAAAATACAAGACCATTCATATGTATTTTTATAAATGATTGGAGATGGTAATTTATTAGCTCTATCAAAATTATATTGAGTTTAAAGTTAACACTAAAAATATTAATATATTCTAATTTTCAGGAGGTTTGGTTTATGGTCCATTATGGATCAAGAGGAACAGCCGAGAAGGAGAGTGGAACTATGGGTCTTTTAATATTCAGAAACAAACAAATATGTCTCTTGTCTTAAGAGCCAAACGCAGTGAGCCTGGTGTAGGAGATATTGCTCTAGATGATATAGCATTATTTCAAGGAGAATGTCCTGTATTACGTAAGTTGAAAAAATTGTTTACATGTGGATATAGTAGCTATTTAAAATTGGTTGAGCATAGTCCAATCCTTTACTTGACAGGCTGTGGATTGATGTTCCTTGGTTTGCATTCTGTTACCACAGAAATACTAAAACAAATAGCATTCTGCATGCTGGGATCTTGGATGCATTATTTGAGTGATGGTCAAAATAACTATTCAATCTGACAAGAATAGCCCACAAGTTAGTGGTGGGTGATGCTAACTAGCTTGCTTTCCTCTAGCCTATCATTTCAGAATTAAAGCAGATAGCATGTGTGTAATTTTGCACAAAATTTACCAAAAATAAACAAGTTATCTGAATCTTTATAAAAAATCTGTAAGTAGATTAATATATATTTTAAAATTATATATATGCATTTGTTAGATATTACTATACTGACAATAACTTCTGTTATATGAAAATTGTTTTTATTATTTTTATCTTGTACTAGACAGTATTATGAGGTTTTTTAGTATCAACTACATTCTTTTCTTTGTATTTGTTATTTGAGGTTTTTCTGATGATTGTGCTGAGAAAAATCTAATATATAACTTTTACTCTCTCTCTCTCTATATATATATATATATATATGCAGGAAATTACAATTATGACAAAACTAAGCTGTTAGAATTGCATATCCAATTCAGTCTGCATTTCTGCTTCTTAGTAAAAAAAACAAAATTGGGGAAATTTCTGCAGTAAAAGAGCAAATTTTCAACTTAGCTAACTTTTAGTGCCAAAAGTTTTCAGATGTAGCCACTGATCTACTCAATTTCTGCCTGCAGGTGCAACTTCTTCATTGTGCCAGAAATACATGATTCCCTCTATCTTAGTTAAACAACTCAAAATAACATTTCTTGTATGAAATTAAAACTCACAGTGTTAAATGTAGTATGAGAGAGCAGATAAAGAGGGATTCACTTATCTCTGATTGTTTCTGGGACTTACCTAAAATCCCTATGAATATGTCATAAACAGAAAAATCCTCAACATTTTTGGTTTTATATGTGCATACATGAACAATAGAATAGCAAAAGTTTGTTGTCTTTTATAATCATATGTTAATTTATTTTTTTTTATACCTTTCAGAAAACATGCTGTGTGACTTTGAGACAGAGGATATCTGTGGTTACCGTACAGAATGCCCGGACTACATCTGCTGGCAGAGGATACAAGGAAGAACTCAGACAAAAGGAACAGGGCCTACTTCGGATCATACCTATGGAACAAATGAAGGCAAGTATAGATATGCTATTTTTTAATACATTTGTATATGTGCCAAAGCTTTCAGATATGCTTGTGAATACATTCTGTTACATTAAAAAATATGCAAGTTTGTTAGACTTAAAGTGAAGGTTTACCATTTGTCTTTCTTTATTTTGAAGAAAGTAACAAACAAAATTTCTCTTAAGGTGATAGTAAAAAGCTCTGAAAAAAATTGCTATAAATAGGTTTGTTTGAAAAGAAATTCATAATGGACAAAATTAGGATTTTATTTTTTACAATGTGTGACATAAGCTACTTATTATTTGAAATATGTAGAATACTGTTTTGTTGTGTGTGATATAAGGAGTACAAACTTATTATTTAAAGAATTAATTAAATATGTAGAATACTGTGTGATATAATTTGAAAAACAAGTCTGACAGTACAAACCTTAAATAAAGAAAAATGTTTGGCAACATTAACATAGTTTTATGATAGGATTATATGCATTAGAAGGAATAACGTTGAAACAAAAGTGTATAACCATCATCAGTTTATCATAAACAGCTTCTATTAGTGCAATATTCTAAATTGAAAAAGCAATTATTTTTAATACATTTTTGAATATTAGTAAGCAAAAACGTTTTTTTTTAACCTTGATTTTATGACATGTTATTATGAAAAAACTGAGAAACAACCAACTGAAAAAGGTGGCACAAGAGAACTTATTCCGTTTTAATCTATGAATGACTATTTTTGTAGCAGCTCTTGAAAAAACATCAGATAGCTCTCTCTGTAGATTTAATCTTCAAACAGTTTATTGTTCTTTTTACTTTAACTTGTAAATTCTTCAATGGAAATATTAGTGTAAAATATGTTTAATTCATGCCAGGTCACTATATGGTGGTGCAACCATCACAGAAAGGAAGAAACCCTTTTAACAACAAGGCTTACCTGGTTATGCCCAAAATTCCAAGTACAGAAAACAGAGGAGGTTGTTTGCATTTCTGGTATCATATGTTTGGGAAAGATATATACAAATTGAGCATCTATATTCGACCTCTCCAAGGTGAATTAGCATATCCACTTTGGTCTCGTAATGGTCAGCATTCCAATTCTTGGCGGATTGGACAAGTCACAGTCACTACTCCATTTGTTCATGATGTAGGTTACGTATTTAATTAAAACACCAATATTATAATAGTGCCAAGTTATGTATTAAATATATTTTATTGTTTAATATTTGCATGAAGTAGTTTGATTTTGTCCTTGTTATAGTAAATAGTAGATTGCATTTTTGTTTGTAGATTTAGTTCTCTGTTCTTAGTAATTTTTATGCATTCATCTTGAGGATGCCAGAATGTTTCCTTTTTTTATTTATAACGTATTGTTGTAGATGTTCCTGTCTTTCCCTTTTCAAGCTAATATATTTATTTCTAATGTTGTATAGAAATAAAAATTATATGATATTTGAAATGTAGTATTTTAAAGAATATGTTTTAAGGAACTATCCATATTAAAATAATTTCCTGTTTTTTAAGAAGGGAGAAATAGAAAAATTATGATAGTTATACGAGTGATTCACTTTACATATAGTTTGGATTACAGAGTGGAAAAGGGTGATCATTTGCCTCATTCCACTGTTTTTAAACTGTAGAATATAGTCTTCAAGTGACATTTACAATACATAATAAGGCTCTTTTCAAAAGCACATTTTGGTTCCAGAATTTACTCATTACTAAAAATTTATTTTTATGTAGAAATAAATATATGTTTAACATAATATGGACTGAAGTTGTAATGAAACATAGCATTCAAAAACTCTGCATGAAAAAAGTACATTTTTTGTTGGATTAGCCTTGAAAGATTTACCTTCGGTTGTTTATTGTAATTTTATTTTCACTTTAAGAAAACGATAGATTATCCTTATTAGCTCATACTGATGAAAAAGAAGATAATTGTAATGCTAATTTAGATAACAAAATCCTGTGCTTGATTTTGAAAACATTTCAATAACAAATTGATTGAAATGTGTTAGTAAACTGTTAATAAAAAAAAACCAAAAAAACAATACATTTTTACTTAATTCATCAGTTTGTAAAATAAATTATATTTTACAATGATCTGATCCAGATCTTGTCTATGATAATTAAATAAAGATAATGTGAGGTGTAATGAGAAATACCACATTTCACTGCAGATATTTTCTTATGCAATTTCTCTAAGAATAATGTGAAAAACAATCTGGAGTTAAAAGTGGTAGTACTGTTACAGTACAACTATAAAGATACAAAACTTTCTTTCTTTTTGGTTTTGTTTTTATATCAGTTCCTGATACAGGAAATATTATGTATTTTTGTGTAACAATATCAACATTTTGTGTGTTCTAGATTGTCTTTGAAGCTGTTACAGGCCATGGGGAACAAGGAGATATTGCACTTGATGACCTCATGTTAACAGATGGAGAATGTCCATCACCAGGAAGTTGTGACTTTGAAAAAGACCTATGTACCTGGATGAATGTAGAAACAAAAGACTTACAGTGGCTGAGGAATCAAGGTCCCACTCCAACAGAAAACACAGGACCAACAACAGACCATACTTTTGAAAATCTTGAAGGTTAGATATGTAAATTGCTTGTGGTTCCAAAACAAAAGTAAACAAAAAACACTATCAGTATTGCATTTACTTCAATTAAATATTTTTGTGGTTTTCTATTTATTTTGTGTACAAAATTGTTGTTTTTCTCATATTTCTTTGTCCAGTTCTTTGCTTTGAGCATTATAACAGGCAAACCATATGGATAGTGAAAGATGAAAAAACTCACCAATATCAAATTTTATGGCTTTGTTTTAAAGTCAAAGTATTTGAAAATAACTTCCTCATTTTTCAGATTTTATGTTACAAGCACAGTATCATCGTTGTTGATAATATTATTGTATTTTGTTTTTATCTTAAACATACTTCATGGTTTTCAATCTTAATTCACTCGTATTTTATGCTTGGTATAGTCCTCTGAAAATTTCAAAACATTCAGTTTTCTTATCTATTGTTTAACACAACATAATGTTTAGGGACAACAAGAGACCCATTGCTCCATTTCAGCTTTCCCATCTTCTAAGACAAACTAAAACTATTTAAAAAAAATAAAGCCAGCCCTTATCATTTATATATCTATCAAGTTTTCTTTTAAACTCACTCAAATTTACTGCCTCCACAACATCTGAAGGAAACCCATTCCATAGGTCAACTACCCTGTATGAAAAATGAAGTTATTTTAGGTGAAAATGGCTTCTACCTTGCCTAAATTTATATTTGTGTCCCCTAGTTCTGTAATTCTCACTGTTAAGTATGAAAAATGTTGATGGACCAACATTACCAATTTCTTTTATTGTCTTAAACACTTCCATCAGATCTCCTCTAACTATTCTTTTTCAAAAGAAATTAATTTTAAGGATCTTAACCTCTCCTCATATGACAGCCCCTCCATCCTAGGTACCATTTTAGTAACTCTCCTCTGAATCCTTTCCAACAATCCCTTGTCTTACCTAAGGCAAGTAGTCCAAGACTGAGCACAGTATTCCAAATGTGGCCTAACCAGTGACCTATACAATGAAATTATAACTTCTTCAGACTAGTAGTATTCAAAATTTTTGTAGAAACAACAAGTTAAAACTAAAAATGCTATTTTCCCTTCCACTAGTAACAGCACACTGCTTGGAAAGCTTGAGAGATTGATCAACCATTACACCAAGGTTGTTTTCTTTCTTATATTTTTAAAGTTATTTCCATTTATATTATACTTATAATTCAAATTATGATAACCAATATGCAATATTTTGCATTTATCATAATTAAAACACATCTGCCACTTGTTTGTTCAATTCACTAAACGATCTGAATCCTTTTGTAAAGCAGAAGCATCTTTCTTGCAGCCAGCAACATCCAAGACCTTAATATCATCAGCAAATTTAAGTAACATATTGACCATTCCTTCATTTGTCATTAATGTAAATCAAACAAAGCAATGGTCCTAAGACTGAACTCTGAGGTACACCATTTGTAACATTAGTCCAGTTTGATTGAACTACATTTATAACAACCCTCTACTTTTTTCATTGAGCACTCTTCTATCCAGTTAGTTAACTTATCTCACACAAGCCTTTTATATGGCACTTTGTCAAATGCTTTCTGAAAATTCAGATACACCAAATCTATGCCTTTGCCCTCATCTCTATATGCAGTAACATTTTTAAAGCAAATCAAAAGATTTGTAAGACAAGAGTATTCCTAAGGGAAACCACGTTGATAATCTAATAAAATTCTAAACTTTGTTAAATAACTTTTGCAAAGTATCTTTTATCAGACTTTCCATAACTTTTCCCACAACTGATGTAAGATTAAGAGGCCTATAATTACTGAGACAATTTCTGTTACCTCCCTTGAAGATAGGAGCGACATTAGCTAATTTCCAATATGTTGGTATTTGTCCATTATTCAATGACTTACAAAACATTGTGGCAAATGGTTCACACATTCAATTCTTGACTTTCTATAAAACCCAGGGGATCTGGTCCAGGAGTCTTATCATTTTTTAAACTTCCCAATTTTATTTTAACAAGCTCAGAATTTATTCATTTATCTTGTTCAACTTTTCTTTTCATCGTTCAAGATAAGAAATACTGCTTAATATTCATTAAGATGGATACATATTTTAAATATTTTAATGTTTTTATCTCTTTTGTTTGACCAAATTATTTTGAAAAACACCCAAGTTTTGACCTGTTTGTGTCATTCTTTAACAAACTTTTTATTCTATATGATGAAATAGTTTCTAGGAAAATAGAGAAATGACTAGCTTCTACTTATTTCAAACAGCAGTGAAAGTGGCTATAATATACAACAAAATATTACAAACTCATCCTGTACTACAGCCAGCAGTGAAACTGATATCATTGATTGAAATATTAATTCCATTTCTCAAATTTCTTCAGCTGCAGGTACACTAAATCATGCAACACCAAATGTGTTAACACCCACATGATACCAACAACTGACAATTTCTTTTGGCTAATAAAGATAGTGAAGTGAAAATCACGGATGTGTGAGGAAAAAAAATCATGAACATTTTAAAAAGACACAGAAATCATTAAGCATAGCCAAACTTACATCTCCAAGAATCATTATACCTTAAAAATGTAAAAAAGAATAATTAACATCATCATTCTAGAATCAAACAAAGGTAAAGGTTTTGTAGTTACAATAAGACACATTTATAAATATAAAATATGAGAATAAATTTTAAATACTCAACAGTTATACCACCAAACAAATTGAGACAAAAACTAATGAGATTATTTATGAACCTACATAAACTAGTGACCTCCTTAAGAAGCTTTTAGATGAATTTAAATCCTCTAATAACCAAATTACAGAGTTGTACAAGTGTATCAAAAGAACATAAACTGCACATGCCAATATGACCAATTGTCTCAGCAAATGGTAATGCTATGGAAAACTTGTCTTGGCTTATTCATACAATTTTAATACTATTACTGAATTATGTTCCAGCACACTTAACTAATTTACAAGACCTGCTATCATGAATCAAGAATGTATCTCACATGATGATGAATATATTAGTACTCTCTGTACTGGAAAACATACATCTGTACCAAAGTACCAATCTATACAGACAGAAGATGGTATCAGTGCAGTTTGTGAATCTATGTCAAATTACATAAACAGTTTGAAAGGGTACAGATTGACAATGAATATTGTTGGAGAAATTGTACATTTCATGGATAATTTTGTTTTTATAAAAAAACTATCTTCAGCTAAGTGGTGTTACAGTGGGTAATAGGGTCTATGTTATTTTTTCTGTAATATTTATGTCCATTTTTGAAATAATGGTACTCAAAGTGGCATCAAAATATCAACACTGATTCTGATCCTTGGCTTTGGTATATTGATGACGTATTTGGGGTATAGAACCATAACCTTTCTTCTTGAATCAAACTTTTAGACTTTCTAAATTTTATAGACCTCAAAATCTAGTTCACTCTGAATCACTTGAAGGACAAAAGGAATATAGATTTTCTTCACTTTATTTTAAGGATCAACAGTAATATAAAGACTATCCTGTTTCACAAATTAATTAGAAAACCTCTTTATCTTAACTTCAACTCCCATCATTCCAAAGTTTCCAAGAAAGATGCAATTATTGGAATGAAAAAGAGCCATTTGTATCTCTGAATTAATATCACTCTGTTTGAACAATGAATATCCACATTATTTTACAAGAAACAAATTTTCAAAGACTATGAAACACAAAAAAACAGCATTATACCCCTAACAGATGAACTTTTATGTTAGCTCTAATTGACAAAACTATTTCTATAAATATAAAAACTATAATCAGAAAATTTGAACTGCTGATTAAAGTTAGAATAAACAGGTCCAAGTCTCAAAGCCAGATTTCAAAATCTTGGCATACTACCCAAAAATATAATAAAGCCATTTGTCTTATAAAAAGGTCTTTGTGATCTAAAGATGGACATTTTGTTTTCAATGTTTTTTAACCAGCTTATATCTTTTATCTTTATTCATTTTTCAGTGTAATGTTCTGTTTTTAGTTGGAAGGCAAAAAGTTAATTTTTATGGTTAATAATATATGCATACATTTACCAATTTATTTGAGGAAACTCATATTGATAATGAACAATACAAATATATGTGATTAATTTTATTAAACATATTTGTTTAGGAACGTATATTTACTTACATGCTGCAAATCCTGACGGGAAAAGAAATCAAGTGGGAATACTGGAGTCGGAATTTTTAAGCCTTGCTTCTGATCGATGCTTATCATTCTGGGTATATATGAATGGTAGTGAAATGGGCTCTCTTGAAGTAGGTACCCAATCTTTTACTTTCATGGCTAACCAGTCAAAAATTTTTATTTTGTGGAAACGAGAAGGACATCAAGGCCCAGAATGGTTTAATATAAAGCTTAACTTAGATCTTAGTAACCTAGAAATCAATGAAGAGTACCAGATCATTTTTAAGGGGACCACTAAAGGAATGCTCAGTGACATTGCTCTTGATGACATTGAAGTAACAGATAATGTCTGCACTAAACCACCACCAGATACATTTGATTGCAAGGAAGGTAATAGCATTGTGCCATTGTCAAATGTGTGTGACTTTAAGATTGATTGTATTTTCAGTAAAGAAGATGAACAAAACTGTGGATCTTGTGACTTTGAACTTAGCCAGTGTGGCTGGGAAAACTTTGGTACTGGTTCTTCATACATATGGTCCAGGCAACAAGGTAATATAGATAACAAAGGTGGTCTTCCCTTTGAAGATCATACCACAAATACTTCTTTGGGGTGGTACATGTATCTTGAATCTAAGAGTACTTATGGTAAAGAAGCAGTATTGCGAAGTCCAGATGGAGTGAGACGTCTCAAATTGGCAGCATCAACATGTGTAATGAAATTTTGGTATTACATTGTGGGATCTAATTATGGAAGTTTGAGAATAAAAAAACAATTTGGAGCTAGTACTGGGAGTTTATGGGAAATTCCTAGTGGGAAAGAAAAAATGTGGTATGAAGCAAAGGTTTATATAGGACGAGTAAGTTCAGAATTCAATTTGGAATTTCATGGACGTAAACAGCACTCTTCTACAGAAGTTGCTGTTGATGACATCTCTTTTGAAAACTGTGCTCTTCCATCTGCCAGTGAAAGTTGTGGTGAAAATGAAATTCAGTGCCCTGATACCAAAGCCTGTGTAAAAAAAGATCAATTGTGTGATTTAACAGATGACTGTGCAGATGGGTATGATGAGTCATTCCAGGTTTGTAAAGAATTTCCTCCTCCTTGTACTTTTGAAGATGATTCTGGTTGCCTTTGGTACGAAGAACACTCAAAATGGTCATATAAATGGTCAAAGTATTCGTCAAGAACATCTCGTGGCACTGGTGAGTCAGGCCCTTTGAATGATCACACTAAAGCTTTGGATAAAGTTGGAAAATTTCTACTTTTAACAGCCTCATACAGTAGTACCGAGGGAGATAAGGCATATTTCTACAGTCCAAATTACAAAGTAAAGAAGAACAGCTTTTGTACCCTTCGTTTCTATTATTACATGTATAGTAAGTTTGAAACATTAGGACCCCTAAATGTGTATATGGAGTTTGAAAATAAAAGCTATTCTCCAAAGCTCTTATGGACAATGGATGTAAACGTGGGACAGGTCTGGGAAAGAGTGGCTCTTACTGTAAACTCTGAAAAACCATTTCGTTTCTTTTTTGAAGGTGTGGGAGACAAGTATTCTTCTACACAGTTAGCAATTGATGATATTTCTCTCAGTCAGAATTGTATTTCATATGATGGGGACCTACCACCACCACCTTCAACCCCTAGACCAACTGTTTATCCTTGTAGAGAAACTGAATTTAAATGTGATGTTGGTCCTTGTATTCCAAAATCAAGCTATTGTGACTTCTCATTAGATTGTAAAGATGGCTCAGATGAGGCTGGATGTGGACCGTGTGACTTTGAAAAAGATCTCTGTGGTTGGAAAGATAAAAGTTCTGGATTGTACTCTTGGGCCAGGGATTCTGCTTCATCTGGAACTGGCCCTAAAAAAGATCACACTACAAATTCTTCAGATGGTCATTATGTTTATGTTAAGAAATCTTCTGGCATATTTCTGTCAACAGCAAAGCTAGAAAGCCCATTGCTGCCTCCTGCATCCACTCATTGTGAAGTTAAATTTTGGTATCATATGTATGGAAATAAAGAGGAAATTTTATTATTGGAACATAGGTATTTAAAAAATCAGGATTTTAAAAGTTTGTGGAAAAAATATGGAGACCAAGGAAATGAATGGAAAGAAGCTAGTGTGAGAATTCCTTCAGGTTCACGTGATGCACAGCTGAGGTTTACAGTCAATGTTCCATTTAAAATATATCAAACAGCAGAAGATTTGGCAATCGATGACATAAGTTTTCTAAACTGTGACCCTAAACGATTAGCTGCTAACTGTAATTTTGATGATGAAACCTTTAATAATGGGCTGTGTTGGTGGGAACATGATAAGGATTCTAATTTCCAATGGAAAAGACACAGTAGTATAACTAGCTCTAATTTCACAGGACCAACAACAGATCATACGACAGGAAGTGGATATTATATGTACATTGATCAAAAAGGGAGGAAACAAAATGATGTTGCTAGATTGATAAGTCCTCTTATGTCTGAAAACAATCCTGATGGTGAATGTTTTTCATTTTGGTATCATATGTATGGTAGACATATTGGGTATCTGTATATTGAGATTCTTTTCAAGGGGAAGACATCAATTGTTTGGAAAAGGGCTCATTCACAGGGTAATAAGTGGTTACATGGAGAAGTTTTTATTCAGATGTCATCAGATTATAGAATTGCTGTGAAATCTTCTACAGAGGTAGGAGATCAGGGTGACATTGCTGTGGATGATTTTACCTTGTCTGATGGATTATGTCCACGTGTAACTACCTGTGATTTTGAAGTGGACTTTTGTGGCTGGAATCATACTTATGAAGGCTTAACAGGCTGGATTAGAAGCAATGGCAGTTCAAATTTTACAGAAGAAAAGCCCAAAACTGATCACACAATGAACACAGAATATGGCCATTATATTTATCATCCAAAGAAAAGATTTGGTGACTTAGCCAGGCTGACGTCTTTATATTTTAATAGTGTTGGTGAGCGATGTTTTGAAATGTGGTACATAATGTTTGGTGTTGATGTTGGAACACTAGCCATTTATCAACGCACATCTGATGTAAAAAGACTAGAAAATTTGATCCCTATCTGGAAAAAAGTGGGCCATCATCATGCAATTTGGAAAAGAGGAATGGTCTCTTTGAAACCACTAACATCCTATTATATTGCCATTGAAGCTCAGAGTGACAGGGGAACAGGTTACACTGCTGTAGATGACATTAAGATATTGAGTGGCCCATGTTCAAATCCAGGTGCTTGTGATTTTGAAAAGGATACATGTGGTTGGATTCAAGATTCTACATTTTCATCTCTTGACTGGATTCGCCGTACTGGTCTTGATCAAAATTTTGGCAGTGGTCCATTGGTTGATCATACAACATTTAGTATTCAAGGCCATTATATGTACACTTCATTTACAGGAGCTAACAAAAGTGATGTTGCATTTCTAATGAGTGAAGATATAGAGGACAGTAAAGAGTGGTGTATATCATTTTGGTTTTATATGGTGAATCCCAAAAATATATCTTTATCTATTAAACAGTTGACAATTGATGTAGGGTGGAGGCCTGTAAAATCGATTTATACTGCTGAACCAGGGTGGATCAGTGAAGAAGTTGATGTGCACAAGATAGATAATTTTGACTTTTTCAATATTGCTGTTGTAGCAACATCTTTTGCCAATCAGGACAGTGTTACTGACAGAGGCATTGCTGTTGATGACATTAGTCTTATGGCCCATAGGTGCGGAATGACTACCACATCTAGTACTGTTGGAACACCTCTTCCTACTCCAACACCTTCACATTTTGATTGCAGTTTTGAGATAGATATGTGCTTATGGCATAATGATAATCCATCCAGTAAATACTTATGGGAAATTGCACAAGGACACACATACAGGAACCTCACTAGACCTGGGTTTGATCACACAACTGGTGCTGTTAGTGGACATTATCTAACTCTTAATAATGCTGCTACAAATGGGTATGTGTATGCTATATTGATCTCTAAAAATACATTGCTACTTAGCCAAAAAGATTATTGCTTTGAATTTTGGTATTACATGTATGGTTCTGGAAGTTATTCCAGTTTAATATTCTTTCTTACTAATGCTGATGACAGCAAGAAAACATGGGAATTATGGACTCGAAAAGGAAATCAAGGTCCTTCGTGGCTGTATGAGCAGTTACATTTAACCATTAAAACAGATTCTTACTTAGCATTTAAATCTTTAGGGTCACAAACATCTGTGTCTTTGGATGATTTTTCTCTACAAGAAGGATTCTGTCCTCCTCGAGAATTTTGTGATGTGGAGCAAGATGTATGTAATTTCAACTTTGACCCTGAAGCTGATTTTCTTTGGTCTGTTGGCAAAGCAGCTGATCTAAAAAATGGTCCAGACTTTGATCATACACTTAGAACCAAATATGGTCGAGTATTTTTTATCAATAGTAGTGAGAATATACAAGAAGGTCAGAAGGCTCGAATTGACACAAAGCTTCTTAACCTTGATAAAAAGTGCTTGCGGTTCTGGTATTTTCTCTCAGGGTCTGATGTGGGGTCTCTGAATGTGCTTATCAAATATGGAGACAATAGTGTGATCCTGTGGAGTGAAACTGAACCTGAGAGTAAAGAATGGCATATTTCTGAAGTAAACATAGATTCTGTTCCCCTTATTCCTTTTCATTTTGTATTTGAAGCTGTAGCTGGAAAAAAATTAGATTTGGGTACCTTGGCAATAGATGACATTTCTATAAAAACAAATTGTCCTTGTACAGGCTGCTGCAACTTTGAAGAAGATCTTTGCACATGGTCCAGCAATAAGAATGCTAGTGTTCAGTGGATAAGAGCATCAGGAGAGTTTTTCCGTTGGGGACCTGATAGTGATCATACATTTAAAAATGCCTTTGGTGTGTATCTGGTTGCACAAGTAAATATGCTCTATGATCCTCGCTCAGCAAGGCTTGATTCTCCATGCTTTGGAAAAGTAGAAAACCGCTGCATTAATTTCTGGTATTATATGAATGGTACAAAATTACCAAAGTTAGCCATACAATCTTCATCTTGTATTAGAGATGATGTCAAAACACTACTAGTTCTTTCTTTAGAACGTGGAATTGGGAAATGGATCAATGCTCAAGTTCAGGTGAACCACACTGAGTCTGAAAACGAAACCGAAAGTTATCGAGTGTACTTTGAAGCACAATTTGATTTCTCCAATCAGCTAATAGCTTTAGATGACATCACTGTGTCTGAATCATCTTGCAATCCCATAATTCCTGAACCACCTACAATCTCATGTGATAATGAACAAACTCACATTTCTGCTGAACAAATATGTGACTTCTTTCCGGATTGTGATGATGGAACAGATGAAGATACCTGTGGAACTGCTTGTGATTTTGAAAAAGATTTATGTCAATGGGAAATAAAAAGCAGTTGGAACAAATGGACTCGTCGAGAAGCCAAAACATCTCCTTATCCACCTTTCTTTGATCACACTTATCTTTCAGAGGACATGGGCCATTATATACAGCTGAAGACAGATTATAGTTCTTTCTATGGCATAGAAGCTTACATAGATAGTCCATTACTGAATCAAGCATCTTCAACTTGTACAATGGTATTGTGGCTGTACATGACTGGCTCTGATAGTGATGTAATTGAAGTTTTCTACAGAGCTTCTAATCACCTGCAAAACACCAGAGTTTTATTTCTTAGTGGGGACCAAGGTCCTCAGTGGCATCGTGTTGCAGTTGTCATTGGTCGTGTAAATACTCATTTCATGGTTATTCTAAAAGGTAAAACCTCATCTTCAAAAGGTGGAATTGCAATTGATGACATAAATTTTGAAAGTTGTGACATTTATCGTAAAGAAGACCATTTTGTCTGTTCAGAATATGACTTTTTGTGTAATAATGGACATTGTATCTCCTCTGATCTTATGTGTGATTTTAATGATGATTGTAGTGATTATTCTGAAGAAGCTATAATGGAGGATAGCAATTGTGAGGATTATGTAGGCCGTTGTGATTTTGAGTACAACTGGTGTGGATGGAAGAGAGATTCCAGTGCAAATTATACTTGGCAAAGAACTTCTGGAAATATTGATAGGTATAGTTATGAAGACAAACCATATCGAGACCATACATCAAATTCAGTCTATGGGCATTATCTCTTGTTCAATTTTGGATATAAAGCAGAAGGTCAGTTTGGCCGTATTATTAGCCCAGTGATTATTAGAAATGGAAAAAAATGCAATTTTAGATTTTTTTACACCTACAGTACCAAATTTTCATCCACAAATTATCATGAGTACAAAGGAACAGGCTCTTTAAGTGTTTTTAGTAGACAAGATGAACTTGGCACATGGAACACAGAATGGTCAAGTTCCATTCCTTTGGGTCAGTATTTTGAGAAGGCAACAGTTGATCTGAGTCACTTAGATGATCCATTTGAAGTTATTATTGAAGCATCAGTTGGTAGTGATCGAAAGGGCTACTGGGTAATAGATGATGTGTCTTTTTCTGAAGGGTGCATGGAGTTAAATATTACTCTCCCCCAAATGAGGACAACAACTGTTATACCTACAAGCCCAAGACCTTGTGTAAAAGATGAATTTGAATGTGGTAGTGGGGAATGCATTCGGAGTGATCAAGAATGTGATTTTGTAGCACAATGCAAAGATGGTTCAGATGAACATTACTGTGGCTCTTGTGCCTTTGATTCAGACACCAATTTTCAGTGTGGATGGAAAGACATCAGCAGAGGTCGTTATTCTTGGAAACGTCAGAAAGGTACTTCTTCAACCCCAGGTCCAGAAAAAGATAAATCAGGCTCTGGTTATTACATGTATGTTAACCACAATAATGAAGGGCTTATATTAAATGAAGCAGTACTGAAATCACCATTTTTCCAGAAAGCATCTGCTACATGTACTATCACTTTTTCATATTATATTACAAATGTTCAAAATCATGACTCAGCATTAAAACTGTTTTTGGTGCCAGGAAAAGATGCAACACCTGTTTTGTTGTGGCGTCATTTTACTGACGAAGGTAGGAGGTGGATTTCTACAGCTGTTAGTACAGGATTCAGAGAAAAAGGTTGGTGGGTTGAATTTATAGGTATCCATACATCAAGCAAAGCTGACCTAGCCATTGATGATGTGATTTTTGTTGGATGTGCACCACCAGAAGCCCGTGTGTGTAAAGAAAATGAATTCAAATGTGAGAATGGAGCATGTATTAATGAAACTTTAAAATGTGATTTTAGCAAGGATTGTCCTGATTGGTCTGATGAATCTTTGGATGAATGTGGAAAGTATCCTGAAAGATGTAATTTTGAAGAAGGATTTTGTAACTGGAGTCTGGAGACTGAGGATACAAACTTTCAGTGGGAGTGGTTCTCAGGGATGACCTTGTCAGAGGACACAGGTCCTGCTCGAGACCATACATATGGAAATGCTTCAGGTCATTACTTGTATATTCGTGCCTCTGAGCAAAAGAATGGTGACATTGCAAGAATATCAAGCACAGTATTCAAAGCTGATACTTCTCAAAAATGTCTTATGAGGTTTTGGTTTCATATGTATGGAGAACATATCAGTGACTTGATAGTATATATTCGTCGTATTAGCTCAAAAGAGCTGACTCATCTTTTAACAATTAGCAATTCCCAAGGTGATCAGTGGAGACGACAACAAGTCATTTTGTATAGCAGACATGATTTCCAAGTTGTAATTGAAGGAGTGCGAGGAAAAGGTCCTAAGGGTGACATTGCCATTGATGATATTTCATTTACACCACAGTGTGTTCCAATTTACATGATCAAAACAACACCCATTCCAACAGTTCAGCCTCCTGGGGTGTGTGAAGAAAAAGGTCTGTTTGCCTGTGGAGATAATTCATGTATAAATTTAGAAAAAGTGTGTAATTTTATGTGGGACTGTCCATTTGGAAAGGATGAACGAACTTGTCCAGCATCATGCACTTTTGAAAATGGAAACTGGTGTGGATGGTACCTTTCTAATGATGTCACTTCTAGTGTTTTCTGGAATGTCACATACACAAATTCCATAAAAGATGTGGCTGTTTATTATCCTTTAACAGACAAAACAACAAACAGTTCAGATGGATATTACTTACTGATGTGGAGTAAATACTCGGCTATTGGGTCTGAAGCACCAGCCCAAGTGAGAAGCCCAGACTTTAGTTCTTCAACTTCAACTTGTAAATTTGTTTTTTGGTACTTCATTCAAGAAAAGCCTGGCAAAGTTTTATTATCTTTGAACAGCACAGATGTCTCATCATTAGATGTCTGGATGGAAGGTCTTAAAACCAAGGCATGGACTATTTTTGAAATGGGGTTAGGTCGTAGAAGATATCCTTTCTTTTTGTCTTTTTCTCGAAGTCAGAATCAGTTCATGAGGGGCTCTTTTGCAGTAGATGATCTAGAATTTTTGGACTGTGCTTTTCCATATCCATCCTCGGAACCTGAAAAATGCTCAGTAACAAAGTTTTTATGTAGGACGACAAATATCTGTATTGATGTGAATCAGATTTGTGATTTGACTGATGACTGTGCAGATGGAAGTGATGAAGTCAACTGTATTGGGGAAAATTACATTCAAGTTAACTTCGAAGATGACCTAGGAATTTTTAAACAGGGTAAAAATTCAATAGAAGATGATCTAGACTGGCAGGAAAACAAAGGAATTTTCAGAGATAGACTTTCTTATCAGACAGGACCAACATTTGACCATACACTCTCAAATCTTAATGGTAAATATATTTCAGTTTCTTCAGGAGGTTTGAACATGTTCAACAAAAAAGCATGGCTCCTTTCCCCAGTTTTCTCTGCCAGTTCAACATGTACTATGAGATTCTATCCTTACATGTATGGGAAACTTGTTAACCAGTTTACTGTCTATACTCGAACAACATCTAATGGAAACTTAACTCCTCTGTGGCAACATGATCATGCTCTAGGAGATTACTGGATGAGGGCAGAGGTGGTATTTAATGAAACCAGAGATTTTCAAATCATTATTGAAGGCAGAGTAGGTCCTGACAGAGGAGATGCAATAGCTATTGATGACATTAGTTTCACCAGTGATTGTAGGTATGTACAGGTGAATATTTTGTTATAATTTTTAAGTTTTTGGAATTTAATAGTTATTTTGTGTAATAAGTCACAGAAAGTTTGATCACAAATTGTGATACTGCTAGTCTTTTACTACTGTACTTTTAAAATTACGAAAAAGTACATTGATAAACATTTTAATTTATTTTTTAAGATTACTTTTTACCCAAAATAATTTTTAAATTATAACATTTAAAATATATTATTAATATGTTTTCTCCTCCTCCTTAGCTAACTAGCTTAAACACTTAAAATAAAAATCTGCCTTCAAGATTTTGTGGAAATTAAAAAAATAGTGTTAAGTATAAATGGAATAATTGATTACAGAGTTTGTGTAGGTTATTTACAAATTTTGGTTATGAAATTGTAATCTTAAGACTTGTTTACAGCATTAATATATATCATCGTAAACAAAGAGCTGCCATTCATAAGTCATTCTTATTCATTTTTAATAAAACCCTCTTTACATGATTTTGGACATTTTACCTCTAATCGTCTTACATTTCTCAATTTTATATAACCTTCAACAGAAAATTTATCTAGAAATTAAAAAAAAAAAATGAAGTAGCAGTTTTATATTTGTAATATTTGAATTTATCTGTTTAGCTTTTCATAATTAACCCCAGTTCAAAATAATGTTAAGTATGTATATTAATTTCAGTGTACAATTAGTAGTAATTTTAACTTTTTCAAAACTAATAAATTTCCATTAAAGTTAATTTTCATTCATTTTAGAAACATCTTCCTAGTAAAAAAGTTGAACGTACGTATACATAAAAAGGCAAAATAATTAATTTTAACAAATGGCATTAGTAACGATTTGTATTGATTTGTTATTTTAGCAAAACAAAAATAAAAGTCATGCCTAGCGACTAGTGTACAAAACTCCTATATGCATCTGTGAGTCCATAATTCACATCTGTTACTTTTTGATTTTATTTTTAAAGGTTTGATCCCCTAGATAAGACTTTTTATTGGGGAAGTCTTTTTTGACTCATTATCAGTTTTATGCTATGCGCACTATGAATATTTCTCATTTTGAGACTTTCTATTTCTGAGTAATTATTAAATATTATGTACTATGATTATATTATCCTAGATCATGTTTTTTATCTTACAGATTTGCTTATTCACATTTAGTTTCTGTTACAAACATTGCTTCTTTGTTTTTTTAACATTTTAGCCCACTATATTTTGTTGAAATATTCTAGTTACTTTTCTCAGATTTTCAACTAACCATGAAATAACTTCTTCCCTGCACTTTTTGTTATTGCATGACTTTTAATAGCATGGTATCTCATTCAGGAGAAGCATGTCAACAGGAACCAGTTAATGTCTTTATCATTTCAACTTGCCCCCTGCTAGTACAGTGGTATGTGTACTGATTTACAATGCTAAAATCAGGGGTTCGATTCCCCTCGGTGGGCTCAGCAGATAGCCCAATGTGGCTTTGCTATAAGAAAACACACAAACACATTTCAACTCATTTTTGTTTGTTGTTGCTAATGGGATGATCAGCAAGTAATGTTTGTACTCCTATTTTGCCTCCCATTCTTACTTTTTAGTAGGTGCCTGCTACTTTTACTTTTCTCTGGAACTTACTGAGTAGCCAAACATGAACATTAGCAAGTGGGGCCTTCATCATGACTTACTCTATAACTTGTCTCAAATTTTTAGTTCTTTTGTGGGATACTTAGGTTTGACAGAGCCTTTTGTTTGGTCTTAATGTATTTATCTTTTCCTTCCAATACAGTCACAAATTTTGAAACAGGAAGAGATTTGGGAAGAGCCCAAATATTTATGAAACTTCTCAAGTTTTTTTTCTTTTCTATTTGTGGTCTTGAAGAAATCAGAAACTTGTCCTAGACCTGTTGTGATCCATCTTTTCTTGGAGACAATTTTCATGTGTATTGTTTCAAAATATTTTTTGTCACAACCTTTGTATGATACTGATGGATATGGAGGATAATTTTCTTATATCCTTATCCTTCACATTATTATTTTTTACCATTGGTCTTACTTTATTAGTTCACTGGATTTCCATTTGGCTGTATGCATTTTCTCTCAACTGGTCTAGTTTTGTTGGTTTTTTCCATTTACTTAACTTTTACTTTTATATGATTAGTTGATCAACTGTGACCCCTTTGTCAATTTATTAATTTTTAAATATTCATTTGTTCATTCACCTGGCAGAATCTCTTGAGTGGATTGTACTTAATTTCAGTTCTCATTTAGTACTAATAAAGTATTTTGTATATGTGGGGTTTCTGATTAATATAGTTCAACAAACACTTTGGCAGCCTCCTATGATGTTTCAGGCGTGGAGTCTCATGCAACCATCATCAAAGACATCCCTTTTGTTTTGGGAATGATTAATTCATTTCAGGTTGTCATAAATGAGACTTTGCTTTTCAATAGCATGACTTCAGAACTGTTGTTATCTTGCATATTTGTTTTGTCCATTACTCTTAGGTTTTTCAGTTTTGTTGAGTAAAGTGTTTATATCAACAGAAACTCCTTTTCATACATGTTACTACTTAAAACTTCATCTTTTCTCAGATATCTTTCTGTTGGTAGAGGCACCGCATTGGTGAATCTTTGTCATTCTTGTTTGGACTTCTTTAGAGGCAATAGCTCATTTCAACATATTAGAACTTTGAACTGGTTTAACTAGCTTGTCATGAGTTTCTTCTCCTACTATACCAACATTCTGTTGTGATGGTCAATCCCACTATTCATTGGCAAAATAGTATCCCAAGAGTCAGTGGTGGGTGGAGATGACTAGCATATTCCCAACCAGCAGTTCTCAGCAGATTCCCAACCATTCAACAGTGTAATGCCACATGGGTAGATTTTTTACTGTAAAAGGATAGGTATTTGTAAAGTAAGAATGCAACATTTCAAAGAAGGAACTCTACAGTATTCACCATGGAAAACTTTCAAATTAGTCTAGGACAGCATTTTGCTTGTAACCACATCTCAAACCAATCCACAGTAACTCTCTCATTCGTAAACCAAAGATCTTGGTCACAAATTAGGGATGGCTAGCATAGATAGTTCTTAAGTAGCTTTACACAAAATTCAAAGATCAAGCAAACAAACAATCTTTAGTTTCATTTTCAACAAGTTCAAAGATTAACTTTCTGGTGTGCATTGAAGGTTTTGGCAGACTCTCTTACTATGGGTTGTTGGCTTTGAGTTTTCAGTAGCTCTGCAAACATATGGATCATTTGATGGTTTATATTTTCCCAACATTGGACAACCATCTTCTTCAACTCTTCTGGTATTTAGTTTCATGTACAAATTAACTTCCTGTGAATATCAATCCTGGGGGATTTTCTTTTAATGCCTATTTTCTTCTCTACACTCTTTCTTGGTTCCAAGATCGGTTGCATGACATGCCTATATTTCATTATCACCCAGTTTGGGGCAATTCAGCTGAGGTACACCTTTTTGTTTTGGTTATCTTATGGGTATGGAATATAATTACCAACTTGGAAATATCATCCTTAGGTATTTTAAATGTCTATTTTTTATACTGACATTTCAAAATTTATATCTTCACAGTTTATCAAGTCCATTGTTTAAGAAGCTGAATTTTCTTGTTATCCCACTCTTGCTGACACTCTTTCTTGATGGTCATTCAATTGTATTAGGCTACCCTCTAAAGCTAGTGCATAGACACAGTATTTCTTGTCTATTTCCAATGTCCAAAAATCGCATCTTTGTTGTTTTGTTTTTTTCAGGATCTTAGCTTATCCATTTACTCAGTAGCTGGTTAAAGAGCTCCTTACCTTTCGGGTGACCTGGAAGCCATCAATCTCCTCTTTTCTAGTTGTTCCAAGCCCATTGTCTTCAGTCACCCCAAGTTCCTAGACACTGTTCTAAATAGTTATTGGCTTAGTCTTACATTTCTTGGCTTCTTCCCTTTTTGAACTATTGGCAGTTTGTTTGGTTTTTCTTTTGTATCATGCAGAACATTATCCAATATACATATAGCTTATTTCAATTAAATATTGTTTGTGCTTGTAATTGGCTGAAAGCTTTAGCAGTAAGTTGGAAATGCTATAAATTGATAAACTGTACAATTTAAATAGGTCATCTGATCAGCGAATGTGATGTTTCAAAGTTTTTTTAACATTTTATATTGAAAATCAGTAAGTAAAGAATGTATAACATAATTTCCACACTAAACTGAACTTTGATATTAAATTTGTTAACATACATTAAAAATTAAGTTTCTCATTAAACTTGGAATATATAGTTATGATAACTCAATAATCATTTATATAATCCACATGCCACTTTAATTATCATTACAATTTTGGATTAATGTGTCAAAAGGTAAATACTTGGCTTTACAACAAAGCCAGCTATTAAACTATAAATTTTACAGTATGTCGTACATTCTGATAATGATTGTCTAGTTCATATATTGCAATCTATATGGTGTTATGAAGTCATGTGCATTGCTTCTTTGACATCTTTGTATCATCTTAAAATTGAGTTTCTAGAAGATTGTATCTTATATTTATTTGAACTGTCAGATACAACAATGGAACACTTCCTAATTACACAACTACAACTAGTACAACGACAGAGTCATCCAAACACTGTGAAGATGGGATGTTTTACTGCCCTGATGATGACAAGTGTATTGATGGAAAGAAAAGATGTGATTTCAGAAAGGACTGTAGTAGTGGAAAGGATGAAAGTGGCTGTGGTAAGCTTCTAACTTTTGAATTAGTATGCCTTAAGAATTTAGAATTTAAGGTTTTAAGCAAATAGATTCTTTTGCTACAATCTTTTAAGTTATTGCATGTAAAACATTCATTTTTTCATTATGATTTATGAAGTGTTGGCCACATGAGTTCTACATATTTTTTCTGTTAATAACTATACTGTTTCACTTTGCATTTGTCTTCTTGAGTTTTCACAGACACCAAATATTTTGTGAACATAAGTACCAACAGATGGAAACATGTACATGTTTGTTGTTCTCAGTAGCTTCAGTATTTGGCTAGTTTGTATTAAATTGTTATACTTAGTTTAGATGGTAAAAAAAAAGAAACAAGTTATAATATTTAATGTTCAGTTATTGATTAATAAAGGAAGATATTCTGAGCATTAATGTTTTTTTGTTTCCATAATAATGGTTTATTATTATTTAAATATTTTTAGATAATTTTTCTTATGATGGAATCTGCTCGGATCCAAGAAATTATTTTTACTTAAGACTAATGCAGGGTTAAGAATATTATTTATTTTTTGATAAGCCACATTGAAGCGGAAGAAATGTAAACATTACATCATTTATGTTGGTAAATGAAAATATGAGATTAAAGTGTTCAGGTAAAAGATAATTTTAAGAGTGGGAATATGTAATAATGCTGTTGTCTGTTAGTGTACAGTGTATCACAGTAATGGTTATGGGTAAAGTATTTTCACATAATCTACCACCATTGACAATACATTCAATTCCCCTAGTGAGGAAAATGTAATCCACCACTGCTTAACATAATTAAATATGTACTATTTGGAAGAACATCTTGACAAATTTCTCTCTTTTTCAGAATGACAGTTCTTATTTTTTCTGTTGAAAAAATAATTTTCTCCCTTTCCACTGTTGTCCAATATCATATAGTATACACAAAGGAAGACAAAAATCTGTATGTTTCAACTGAGTTACTTAGGCTTGAAGTTAGACAGAGTCCATTCTCCTGTTATATTTTTCTACTTTCAAAATTGATATAAAAATCTCTATGAGAAAAACTTTCCAAGATATTTCCACATGCATTAGAAGTACCATAAATTTATAAAATTAATTACTCTTACAAATTGCTGAAATAGTACTCAACCAACTGGTTTGGAAGTGCATTATGAATTTCAAAATTACCTACTGTAGTTTCAGTTCTTGACACTGGAAAGTGGTAAAGACAGCTTAACTGTATAATCTGTTACTAATGAAACTACTCTTTCTTCTAGTGGAATCAACATGCAGTTTTGAAAATTGGAAATCATGTGGTTGGTATATTCAACATGATCCAACTCCAACTGAAAATATAAATGCATTGACGAATATTAACAGGGATGATGTATTCAAGTGGATCATTGTCCAAGCTAATGATACATTCACGAAGGTGAGATATATCGCTTTTTATTGAATAACTAACAAAAGTACCTTGCTTTACTCGAGTTCTTGGGTTGACTTATTATAGATGACAATCAGTATTTTTATTCTGAATCCATTTTTGCATATAAAATATAACATATGCACTTTTTTGCACCTTTACAGGATGTGGTCTTTTTATAAAGGTAACCTATGCTCTGAACTGTCCCCCAATTTTAAACTTAAATAATAAAAAATAAACCTCTTTAATTGGTGGAATCTCTAAATTAGATAATAACATTTTTTTTCTCACTTTTGTAATATGTACATTTCATGTTATACTTTCATCACATAGCCTCTTAATAATAATGCTGGGTTATACTGTTATCGCTAAGTAGCATGATGTAAAAGTCATTGTTGGAATGCATTGTTACCAAAATGTGCTGGCTTGTCTATATATTAGAAGTTATTACATGAGAAATCACTTTGTTTCTACATAGTTTTTGCTAGAAAGGAACTCTACAGTATTCACCATGGAAAACTTTTAAATTAGTCTAGGACAGCATTTTGCTTGTAACCACATCTCAAACCAATCCACAGTAACTCTTTCATTCGTAAACCAAAGATCTTGGTTACAAAAGAGAATCCTACAATCCAAGGAGCTGTGTATCTGAAGCTGGACATATCTCTTGGAACCATTAGCAAGAATATAAACAAGGATTTGAAATTTATCTAGCTAATGTGCACAAGCTTATGCTGATGACACTGGAATAAGAGTGAGGTCATTTGACTACGTACCTGTTAAATTCTCTGTTGCAGCTCCAGCTCTGAATGTTCATGTTTCAGTCTGCTTAAACATTATTGTTCAAATAATGAAGAAACTCTGGGAATACTATCAAGTAATGGGGTCTAGAGCTGATTTTATTCCATCACAGAAGCTTGTTAAAATAAAAATTTTAGTATCGGACAGCAGTGTGTAACTTGTGTGGACAGCAGCCAACAAACTAACCACTATTGACAACTGAGAAAGTAGCTCGAGGGGCAGTTTTAAATCCAAAACATCCTTCTTTTCAAATTTAATTAACCCTTTATATTATAAGCATACAGGTACAACATATTAACTTCCAAGATTTTTATTTATTGTTTAATTCTTCAATGATATTAGGTTTACATAAATTAAGAAATTAAAAGATGTGGAGATAAGATTGTCTTTTCACTTGCCAAACACAATGAATCGTAACTGAAAACTGTAGAAATAACTTAAATCTAAATCTTATAACACATTATCAAGTGCTAATTATTCATTGATCTATATATTTCTCTAACTGAGTATTGTTGGCATTTTTTTATGTATATCATTTATAAATCATGAAAATCATGAACAACTTTACTTGACTCACTACAACATTATTTACATACAAGAATTTCCAGAAAGTTATAGTCCTGGGGCTATTAAATTGTGATCTGTTTATTCATTAACCACCTGACAATGAAACAACCAACAAATACTTATTGAAATGAATAATCATCAGTGTACTTTCACAAAAATATATTTCATGATATAAAATATGACATTTACAAAACAGTATGTAAGAACTCAGTTTTTCACAATATAACAGTAAATTATTTCAGATAAATATGAAGTGTTCGATTAAATCCTTAATGCAACTTTAATGTTTTTATTCATTTAAAATAAAGAAAATATGATGTTATATTATTAGATTAAATTTTAGCTATTTTTAATACTAGATCAACAAGGAATACAGACCAGAAAAAGATCACACTTGTGACTGTGTTAGTGGATGGTACGCTTTGGCAGATGGTATTTTGGGATCAGGAGGTGACATCACTAGCCTTTTAACCCCACGTATCTCAGTAACTGCATCCACGTGTACAGTGGAGTTTTGGTTTTACTGTGGAAGTCTCTACTGCCCTCTACAGCTTGCTGTTAATGACAGTAATGGATTTTCTCTTCTGTGGTTAACAGAATATGTCCAGTGTAAGTACAAATAGCTTCTATATAGTCTTGGTGTGTAAAATTTTCATGTTTTATTGAACATGTTTTATATATTTATATATAAACACACACACACCACATTTTTCAAAAATTGAGTAGCATGTTTTCAAATTGTATTGGCAAAGTATTTTGAATGTTGTTTTTCCCACATAAACTAAATTTACAACAAAATAATTTCTGACATTAGAAAGGTTGCAAATGTTTAGTTTATGTGCATCTAGACATGATTGTCATGTGATAGTGAAATACAATTTCCAGTTAATATTTTACAAACTTTTCTTAGAAGTATTAAAGCTCATACACAGAG
This sequence comes from Tachypleus tridentatus, assembly GCF_004210375.1. Taxonomy (NCBI): domain Eukaryota; kingdom Metazoa; phylum Arthropoda; class Merostomata; order Xiphosura; family Limulidae; genus Tachypleus; species Tachypleus tridentatus. Next base: position 132,090,333 of record NC_134826.1, read on the forward strand.
CTATGATTTTATTAAATTAGAAATGTATGTAAAGGAAATATTTTTTAGATCTTTCAATACAAATGTTGGTCTCTTTATTTATTAAACTTTATAATATCTATAAACCACAGTTGATGGTTTTATATTAGTGTGCTTGTATCAATAGTAACGAACAGTAAAAATAACTTACAGAAATTCAGAAATATTTGCTTTTAAGTCCTATAGGTTTTAATAATGCATAAACAATATCTGACAAATCACTATGTTTCAACCATTTTTTATTGTAATATTTTTCTTTATACAATAATTTTAAAACTTGATCTATGTGTTGTTTAACTAAACACTGCCCATCTGGTATAGGTTAAACCAAAACAAGGGATTGATTTGTTATAGTGAACTTTATCATATCAAACTCCAAGTATCAGCTACATCAACAAAACATTTAAATTAAAAAAATAGCAATTATAGAAAATATATCTGGTTGGATTGAGCATGACCTTTCTTTTTGATCACTATGGGTTCAGTACGTTGCTCATGGAAGAGGGTCCACATCTTATTGTAATTCCAAATGCAGAGTGGTTCCATCCTGGATCATTGGTTGAGCACAGTTATTTAATGTCCTACCCATAATTCCAGGTACAAGTGGAATATACCTTGCCAACAGTTTGGGAGTGAGAATGAGTGTTCATAACTTCAAACCAGAGGAGTTCTGTTTCCTCAGGTTGAGTAAGGCATACACAATCATGTTATTCCAAGCCTGGGGTGTGCTTTTTGAAATTCTTCAGGTTGAGAAGGTTTGATCAGTTCAGTGTCACTTAATTTCTCATTGTGACTTAGGTGGCTCAGAATATACAATTATATGGCTACGGTTTGGGATCCACTCATAAGTATATCAAGATATAGTTTGCAGTCCAATTGCTATAGCCACCAACATAGGATATGAAGATCATGGCCCTTTAACTCCAGCTGAGAGTCATAGCGCCTTGGCTATCTGGTTGGGACTTGACCTGTAGCATTGATAAATTAGGTAAAATTCCACTCACAATACAGGGATTAAGTGCAGGTGAAGAGCATACCTGTTCTGAATGTAGTGCAATTCCCCCAGTAGGGTGTCAGTCTCATGTTAACACTTCCATAAACTATGCAGATGCTTTCTGTATGGATAGTGTCTTCTCCAAATCCTCCACCTTATCAGTATGGGATTCTAGCTATAAGTGTAAGTATGTTTTGTAAGTTAACATTTTCTTAAATGGAAAATGTATGCATCATAATAGAAACCTCCATTCACACACTCCTGTCCTTCCTCGCCACTAAGAGCTGGTGTTAGAGACAGGAATCAAGTCAATCTTGAAAAAGTGATAACATCTGAATGAGGTGGTTATATACAATATCAGGGCAGAGGTTAAAAACAATATCAGGACAGAGAGTGCATTGAGGTAGGTAGAGAGTATCATGAGATAAATATCATCAAGGATAATTGTGTGGGGTATAAGAGACTGGATCTAGCAAGAAAAAAAAAATCATACCAATGTTTAGATGGACAAAAGAAAAGACCATGGCAGCTGAATAATAGCTAAAAGTGTTAATTTTTTTATTTAAAAAAATGTTAATTTTTTCAAGCATGATACATTTGAATGCTTTCCCTTAAGGTTCCTGCCATAGCAGATAAATATTAACAGAGAGTTAAAAAAAACATGTGAAAGTCTTTTAATTAAAAAACGTGTATAAAACATGTACAAAATAGTTTTGAATTTGTAGTTAAATACAGTTCAGTGTGTGTGTGTGTGTAAGTATTTATTTGCTGGTATTAAAGTTTCAATTTAAGAAACTTGTTACTGTTATAATTTTTCATATAATATATAGCTTATATTGTTGAAATTCTTTATAAAATTGTTTGGCTGTCATTCAAAGATCTAGCCTAAAATGAATAATACCAAAATCTTTGATCTTTCAGCAGGACAGATTTAGCTTATTTTATAATAAAACTTTCAATAACACCACAGAGTCTTTGAAACTTATGACATATTTTTTTTTTTTAGATTTTCCTGGGCACCTTTATTCATTAATATTAGAATATGTTTAACAAATCATAAAAATAAATAAATAAAAAATAAATTTATTTAGAAACCTGCACTCTCAGTGTTTAACATATTTGTTTATAATGTATTACATTTAGCATCAGTTTATATACAGTTTTCATTTTATACTACGTTTATGTAAAAGAATGAAGTAATATATACTTAAGAATAGAATGATAACTGTAAAGACTAGCAAAAAGTTTTAATTTTGTTTCGTGTAATTGACATTTTTTAAATATAATAATGAAAACATCATACAGGTGATCATTTAAATATACCAGTGATAGTGTTTAAGTACTTAATTGATTAGATATTTTATAATGGTTTTTGTATGTGAAATGTGTTTATTAATTATACATACATTAATCTTTTTCTTTACATATTTTCTAGTACTCTGTATTTTTGGTACTTGCACAAACTTTTTTGTACAAAACTTCATTAAATTATTTGCAATTGGATACTAAAAAAAATGTACTACTTTCTTAGTCAGTAAAACATCTGAATGGCATCATGCACGTATTTATGTGGGATCTCGTAGAGATTTTCAAGTGTATCTGCAAGCTAGACGACCAACTTACACTTATCGATTGGCAGTTTCGGTTGATGACGTTTCCTTTTTGTCATGTGCTCCACCTCTACCACCTCCACCTGGTAAAATAATATGTGGAACAGGGGAAGCCATGTGTGGTAATGGTGTCTGTATTAATGAAAATCAACTTTGTGATTTTCTAAATGACTGTATAGACAGAAGTGATGAGTCTGAAGTCAGATGCCAAATATATCATGGCCGCTGTAGTTTTGAATATGGAATCTGTGTTAATTCATGGAAAATTGAAAAAGACTCGGATATTGAGTGGAATGTTGTCATTCCCAGCCAAGATGAAAATGGAGTAACACCTTTCATTGACCACACAACATTGTCCAATTCAGGTATTGATTTCTTTGTGTAGGAATAACTGGTTCAGGTATATAAAATAAATATAATTTGATACTTGTACTTGTCTAATATTCTCTCTTGCTACTTCTAACTTTTAATGCCAGACATAAAATTCTACCTATGAATGCTCCCAATAAATATTAAATTAATGAGTTGTATGTTCAGGAAAAGAATATAGAAATATTTATGCATACAGAGTATACAAAGATATTTTGTGAGAAAAGAACTTTACTCTTAAATCTACATTATTTAATTTGCTCTTTACTATAAAATAAATTTCAATAGAATTAACATATTATACACTTCACAGTTCACTCATGATAATATTGTGAAAAAGAGTTATTACAAATAATTTATCGTTAACTTTGGCCAACCATGATCTAGTGACTTAGCATTCCAGATTGTGAGTCTGAGGGTCTGTGGTTTACATTCCTTGTCACAAAACATACTCTGCACTTTAGGACTGTGGGTGCATTTATGGAGTGACTTTGAAATTATACTATTCTATTAAGTCTGTTAGTTCCTAATAAGAACTGGTTACTGCAGATAACACGTATTTCTACCCCAAATAAATAAACCACTTTCTTTTAAACAGTATATTTATTTTTGCATATATTCTGTGTGTAAAATACTTTGAAGTGCCCTTGTTTGATGCAAATGCAACATTACATAAATCAAAATAGGCACTGTTTAATAAGAATATTTTAGGTAACTGGGAGTAATGGAATTTCATTACAGTCTAATTTTAACTAATAACCTGGATGTATTACAAGTAAACAGCTTATGTAACTCAAAGTATTATTGTAGTTACATTTTGTAATAGTTGTAAATATTATTTTCCTTATTAATATATTAAAGCCACTCTGAAATATGAAGTTTAACAAATGACATTGGGCCTCTTATTAAATGCTTCAATTTTTATTGAGTCCTGGTCAGTTTTTAGGTTTGTTTATTTAATAATTATGTGTGTTTTTCTCCTTTATAGTCTTATTGCAGTCTTCATTATTAAAAGTGATTTGTAGAAGTTAGCTTTCACACAACGTTTTTGAATAATTCTAGTTTTCAACCTAGATTTTGTGTGTATATTTTCTGACAACTTAGTCACACTTCATAATTATTTTACATGTGTTATCCTTATATTTATTAACTGATATTATACACAAATACTTTCTATTCCAATGTTTATGCTAATGAAGTTTAGAAAAGATACATTTATGAAGAAGCAACAAACTGTTAAGAACTGTTGACTATCATGATAACAGTTCAGAGAGTTTCAGAAGTAAAATAATGTTCCTGCTGTTTTTCAGGCACTACAATATTACAAATAATAGTTTCATTACTATGTTAGAAATAATGATTGCTTTTTCATAAGTTTAGATATTTTCCCAAGAAACAGTACTAAACTGTAATGTTGATAAAGAATCTCCATGTCTGGTATTGTGCAGTGTTATTTGTTCCAAAGACATACAACTAAGCTCTATGAGCTATTGTTTAATTCTTTCATGATTGCCTTATGGATTTTTTATTTTGATAATAAAAAAAAGTCGGATGGGGTGGGTGTACTTGCAATTAACTAAGAAAACTGAAATCATGAAATGAAGTAAAAAACAGAAAATTTAAATTGACAAAATAAATAAAAAATAGGAAGGGAATGAAAATACTTCAGTGATTCTAAAATGAAAATTATTTTATTTAAAACCAAGTTGAAGTTAATACTTGAAAATTATGTTGTTGTCTTGGTTGCTTGACCAAGTTAGAAATTTTAAATACAGTTATACTATATGAAAAGTAAGTTCATACTTGATTTTATATATAATGTAAACTTTTATTATGCACACAGACACATCATGCAACGTTTTTTTTTCTTAGTTTATTCTTGAATTTTTTCTACAGATTTGGAATTTAACTTTATTCCAATAATAAATAATATACTGTTGTAACAGGTCTGCATGGTATTAGAAAAATAACCCAGTATCACAGTAAGAGTGAAACTACAGGACAGTAAAAAAAATCAAATTAACAGAAAGAATTTAACTTTAAAAATATTTTATGACTCCAGAAAGATTTTGGAGGCTGTAAGACAACTCACTGTGGTCAGAAACCTCAGATTCTCTTTACCCTCCCAGGTGAAGTACTTATATATAGTTAACTTTTGAATTATAAGTGAATTACACTGAAATATCTAAGTTGTAATATAGTAATATTAAAAATATTTTCTGTAAAAATAAAATGTGGTAATGTTTTTCTCTACAGGAAAATTTTTATCTGTGGTACGAAAAATCTACCCGAGCAATTCAGGTAAAAAGGCAAGACTTGCATCATATGTCATTGATGGGTCTAAAGATGAGGATTGTCGGGTGAGTTTCTTTTCCACCAGGTGCTAGAAAATGTTTATTACTAAGCATGTCTTTTATTGTGCACTTTTCCAATGAGGAATGTAAAACTACATGTAGGTAAAAATATACAATTTGTCTTTGTATGGGAACTGTTAGAAAAAACTTTAATGCTATTTAGCAGGCATGTGAAATCCAATTATTTCTGATATGATGCATCAACCCCCCTCACATAAATAGCTATTATTGTTCAGTGCTGTCCTCTATATGCAACAAATGTTTTATATATGCCACAAACCTTCTGTCTCCCCTCCAATAGAAATGAGTCATTCCAGTGTCACAGTGCCACACACACTTGTTACACATGTGACTCCTTCTATTGAATTCTACCAGACTATTACAATCTTGTTTGACAGTACTCATATTCTTTTGTTTAATTCGTGCTTTCTTCAAGTGTTGTATTTAAATTTTTTTTTTCATATCTTTGTATTAATTTTTTTCAACCAGCTTAATCTTTATTATACAACAGTGATAATTGAGTTATTCTGAAGTGGAATTATTTCATATTTCTACTTGGTTATAGAAGTTATTACTTCATCACAAAAAAAAAAAATTATTTTTTCTGTCAACACAGTTGTGTTTAGTTACTTCATTTTTCATTGTGAATTTTCTCCTAACACTTTGGAAGTTATTTGTTCTGCTGTTAGCATTTTACACATACTTCAGGTCATGGTACTCTGAGGGAAGAGTTATAGCTTTACTTTATTGGGGAATTGATTGTCCAATGAACTGACCTTTTCTGGAACCACACATTTGCACTACAGTCTGCTGGCTTTGAAAAGATATTATATTGTTATGGTTTTTGTATATTTTTATTGTTAATATTATTATCTGTCATTATTTGGGTTCCATACATATGTCTCATAACATTGGTTTATACTTATAGTTAAGTTTAGGTTAGCCATTTGTCTTAGTTGTATTTTTTTACTATTTAATATGTTTAGGCTTACCATGTTCTTTATTATTTTAGAAATACCTGTAATTCATCTTCTTGGTATATCTATCATTAATTTTATAATAGTCTTTTTTTCTTCCTATTCATTTAGTTTGTAGGATACTCTTGAGCTGGGGTCCACACAAACTTATCCTACTATTGTACATAAGTTATTGTTTGGTTGAGTATTTTGTTCAGTGACAAGTGATATTCTTTGTTATGTTTAGTGGTAATTCTACTTCTACATTAATTGTTAATTAGATTGAATATCTTGTTCAGTTAGGCTGAATAAGTGTTATTTTCAATTTCCCCATGGTTCTTTTTATGGTTTTATTGATATTTAAATTATTTATATTTTCACCTCTGTATGTTTATTTCTTACTTAATTTTATTTGATTTATATTTTATACTTATTGTCCAACTTATTTTGACTTATCATTTCTACTTCTTACCATTAATTTTGTGTGTGAGGGCTCCTGGGGTGGAGACCACCCTACCCGTTCCCAGTATTGGTCATCTTCCTTGTATAATAACAGTTCCTGTTTTTAAATGATCTAGATCTGGCCAGTTTCACTCCAATTTATCTTGGAGTGTATTTCAGGCTTTTAGTGCAAAATGTCCCAGGTCCATCTATGTTATTTTTTCCTACCACCTGTACCCTTCGGGTTTAGATTATGATTTGATTGGCCTTTTCTTCTTTGCATCCTTTTTGGTGTCTTCACTCCTATCATGCACCTCCCTTTTTTCTTTGCATGTCTACTCTGCTATCAGATGGAGGTACTTCATCTGTCAAGCACTGTGTCTACATCTTATACAATCATCTCCTGCTTTGGGCATTTGATTTCTTTCTTGTTAGGGTACTATCATTCATCTGTTATCATCCTTCACTGTCATGAGCCTGTAAGTTATCATTTTTTATATGCACCTCTTCTTTTTTCTTTTTTTAATACTGAATCTGGCTCTCTAATGAGTGGTGTCTGACCAGGTATTCTCTAACCTTTAAAATCTGCATTGTTCAGCCATGTTAAGTTGATTATTATGTTCAATTACCACATAATGCACACTGTTGAGAGGGGGTATTCCACAATATCACTTGTAAGTTATCCTTGCAATAAAATTGTTTCATAGATATTTCCCTGTCTTAGATTGTATAGCCCATATGGTAAAGTAGAAGTGGATAGCTTTTCATTCCTGCTATGCCATGTCTGTTTTGAAAAATAGGGTTACCTATTGCACTGTTTCAGGCACTGATGTTCCTCTGGACTCTCCACTGCATTCCATCCCCCTTTACTTCTTGTGAAGTTTGAAAATCCTTATATTTTTCCAGTTTTAAGTCATTGAGGTGGTATACCATGGATGCATCTATCTGAATGGTTTAATGAAATAAAAAAATCAATACAGAAATACTATTCAGTGAAGAGTAGCACAGTGATGTCCTGCTGGTATAGATGACATAATATCCTCCAGTGTAAAGCATATGAAAATGAAAATAATGAGATGTCACATTGCAGTTTGCTCCTTAGATTGGGATCTTTCATTCTACCCCCACATGGATTTTGGTTCCCAGTGGCCAGGATTTGGATTTAAGCAGCATGAGTTTTAGATGCAGTTGACTCACTAAGTGGGGTCTGTCACACTCTAACAACTTTACAACTGGGGGCATTTCCATTTTTTTTTCCCACACACATGAATGTACTTCTCTGATTTTCCACCCCATATATCACACCTTTTCTGAGGGGTGAAGAGTGTACCTGGTTTAGACATGGTGCAGTCTCACACGCCAAAACTTCAGATCTGTCTTTCTCATCTCAAGGTGTGTCCTTTAGATGCTTTTGAAAAGTCCTTCTTTTCTTCCCTCACATTGGTTCCTCCACCTATTCAATATTGGATTCCAGCTATTTGTGTGAGTAGAGATAATGTATGTATCAGAAGTTATAATTTTCCTATAATTGAAGTATTTCTGATCAGTACTTACCTCCACTCACAGTTCCCACCTTTCCTCCCCACTGAAAACCAGTGTTTCCATTTTCTGCCAAAACATGAAGTGATAATTTGGTAGAATTGAATAGAAAGAGTCGCATGCATAACCAGAATGTGTGGCACTCTTATCAGTGAAGGGTTGTTGCATGATGATTTGCATGAGCAACATATTGGAATGAGTCATTTCCAGCGGAGGGGATGCAAAAGGCTTGTGGCGTGCGTAATATGTTTGCCTATAGAGGGCAGAACTGGTTGGGAATAGTTATTTATGTGAGTGGAGGAAAGTACCTATTGAAAATACATTTTCAGTATAGAAAAATTATAACATTTCCCTAAAGCATGTAAATTGGTTTTAGTTATTATTTTACTTCCATATTTACAGTAAAGTATTTTCCCAGGTTCGTTTCTGGTATAGTATCATTGGAGAGGATATTGTATTGAATTTGCTCAGGCGTACAAGTTACAATGATGATGGCTTGAAGTTGATTCAGTCAATTAAGGTTGAAGATGGATCACTTGCTTTCTGGACAAAAGGGGATTTTCTAATTAGTTCTTCAACAAACAGTGATCCTTACAAAGTAAGTATTAGTTAAAAACTTGTTTTAAATCTATCTCTGTTTACTCAAAACTCAAAATATTTGTCAGTATAACATTAACAAATAAACAAATAACTAACTATTTATGATGTTTTTTAATTTATAGTAAGACATAAAAGAACAAAATACTTTATTTTTTGCTTTAGAGATATAACATTCCTCTTTGAGAAGAGAGAGTGACCATCAGTCATTTGGGTAACTCCTGTACCCTAAGAAGACTGGTATTGTTGTTATTAATTTATAATGTCATGTTTTCTCAGTCAGGATTAACTTTTAAAAGAAAAGTGTATCAAGGTTTTAAAATAAATTCCTTTAATGTTTATTCCATTTGGGTTGTTGAAATATATATTGTTTTATTGTGTTTAATTTGTTTTTAGTCTTTCTTTACATGAAACTCAGTTAAGGTCAGAGGATAATTAAATGTGTGCTCTAAAAAACATTTTACAGTTAGTGTTATATTATTTTGTGGTACTGACTCAGTTATATGTTGGAAAATCTGTTAACCTCAGAATGCCACAATAATATTTTTAACAAATACACACACACACACACACACACACACACACATATATATATATATATATAAATTAAATTATTTATTTAAATATTACATGTAATAAATCTTATTCATGTGACTTGTAAGAATTATATATTCAAAACAAGTGATTATTATGTTTTCTTTGTTTTTCATTTGGCTTACCAAGTATTACATAATCAATGTTTTCTACATTTTGAGTGTGATTTATGATGGATTTTGTCAGAGTATCATATTTTTTGGGAACTGATCATGTTAAATGTTGCAGGTTTAGTATTTGATTTTCACAAGTTTTCTGAATGTTTTAAAGCAAAAACATTTGTTATATTTTACCTGAATTCCTACATTTTAGTTTAAAATCTTATAACTGTAGTGTTTATTGAACTTACTATTTTATTAATATGGGAGATGTACAAAAATAAATGTTGAATTGTTGTTTCTGTGCATCAGTTCAAAATTATTAAACATAGTGTTTTAACTCTTTCATTATGCAGTAAATTACTTCTCTTTATTTTGTTGATACTAATATTGAAAGCATTTTTAATGTCACAGTCGTGTTTTGCAATTGTAACTACAACACAAAAATTAATCCATCAAGTTAATGTTTTCAAATAAATTCAGATTGTTTTGGAAGCTGTTGTTGGAGTTAAGTATGGGAGTGTCAACATAGATGATGTATCCTTGACTCCAGGATGTGAAAAGTCAGAAGGTAACAGAGTTGATAAAACTACTAATATTTCAATTTATACTTTTAACTCAGTTGAATGAATCTTTTCAGTATTAGTATTTTAAATGAGTAAGATATTCACTAAATGAAAGAAAAACCAAAATGTCATCATAGAATTTCAGCTAAAAGTGATTTAAAGCTGAAAATATACTTATAGCAGGTACACGTCTGTTTTAATATCAGATAATGAGGAAAGAAAGCTGTTGGTGTTTGAATTAGTAAATTGTACATTTTAAGTGAAAACAGGAACATTATAGAGTTTCTTTTCCTTTGTTAGTAAACTGTAAACGGTACATCTGGTACAAATGCTTTATGAAACATTTGTTGTATTTCACCTCAAATGAAAGTTGTTATAATTAATATAAATTATATATGAAAAGGTTATTAACAAAACTTTTCTTTTTGTGCAGTTTACATTAATAGGTATTTAAATAGGAATAGATGTACGTTTCATATAAAGTTCAATCAGTTTCGGTTTTGTATATTTAGGATACTTTACAATAATTTTTAACTGCTTTTCAACAAATATCCTTTTATGACAGGTATTTATACATTCTTAATTTTGTGCCTTTTGCATTTTCTTTTTCATTGTTTACATATGGCACTCAAGCAATTAAAAACATGTTTATAAACCTGCTATTATATTTACATTTATTGGCATAACTTCAATTTTCAAAAGTGCCTTATTAGAAGTTATTAACAAATTAAACCTACAGTGTGTTTGTAAGTCATCTGCCCACTTTATGGTTAATTTGTTGAATTAGGCTTAAAAAGTTTTTTGTGTGGTGGTAGCCTTAATAGTTATAAAGTTGGTTGTCTGGGAGCTAAGTTTTTACCTAAGTTGATGAACTTTTCATTTGGTTGGTAAGAAGGAGACGAGAAAGCTATATTACCACAACATTGTTTCATGAATTGTAGTTACAAAATGATATTAACTACAGATGTGTAGTTATATCTTTATTGGGTCATGAGTGCTGGAATTACGTAAATGCACAACTTTTTTTCTCATTGTACTCTTTAGGTACTGTTGTTAATTTATCTTACTGATATTTTTGGACACCTATGGTAAAGCATTTTATTATAGTTTGGACTGTAATATAAGAACCACTTTGGTTATCCATTTAAATTTAAAAAGATAATAGGGGCATTTCTATGTCAATAGTTGAAAAACGTCAAATACTGCTAAGTTTCCTTCTGTTTCTCTGATATTATAAGAAATAGTAGAAAACCTAGTTGTAACTTTAAACATCTGTGGTCATGATAGTTATTGATATCTTAATAAATTTTACAAATTGCAGAAAAAAAAACAACACAATAGTAATTGATGTAACAAAGAAAAGTTTTTATAATCTTGTATCTCAGTTTCAGAAATGATATGGGAGGCACAAATACTGTCTTGGCATTGTTCTTCCAGCTTGCACCCTAGATTTTATGTTTGTATACATTGCTGGTTTGAACATGTAATTTAAATTTAGGGCTGAATGGCTTAGATTAATATGAAGAAGGCATTTGTTTATATGGACCATTGAAATCATACTAAACAGTGAAAGTAAAATAAAATAATACAAAAATACACATAATAAAAATCTACTTCATAAATCATTCTTCATATGTCTGAAACTGTAAACAACTATTAATACTCCAGTATCTTCATCATGAGATAGAAACTGTAAAGCTAGAAAAAAATTAAAATAATTAAATGTTGTTTATATTAATTTATCTTTATTTCACAAAACAGGGTATATTTTTGGTTGACAGCTATTGAAATAGAACAGTTAATATCATAAAATAGTGATATTCTTTTATAGTTATTGCCTGACAACATATATATGATAAAAGAGAAAAACTGTAATTCAGAATTAATTTGTAGATATTTAATTATAGTCTACGTAAATGTTTTGAGAAAGTAAATGAAATGGCTCACAAAAAAATATAAACAAACTAGTTTTTCTAGCAAGTGAAATACCAAGATAACAAATCAGATAAAAGGCAATAGAAAATTTCCTTTTGTGATAAGAAAATCTTGAAATCATTGTGCATTTAATAAAGCAATAATAAAATTAAAAACTTGTATACAGACATACAATGTGTTTAAAATTATTAAAATTAGATATATGTGTTAATAAATATGTTTATGTAATTATGAGACAATCTTGTAAAGAATAGTTATGGGAAAATTGGAAACAGTATACAACCAGAAGTTTAGTCTGAAGTACTGTTTATAATTTTTTATTAATACTGTAATGTACTTTCTTATGGTGATTTTTGTAATCATTTTGAAAAAATACTTCATATCAATATTGTTCCATAGCCTCACTTTATGTTCAGGTGGTTTAATTTTACTGTTGTATGTCTTTTATATTGTTTAGAACTGGTTAAGCATATTGAGCTAGTTATAAAATGTTTATCCAAACTTGAAAATATGCTTTCTTTAATACCTAGTAAACACATAAATAAATATATAAAAAAATGTATTTAACACAAGCTTTATTACAAAAGTTGAAAATTTTGACTTAACTCATACTGTTAGTGTTTTAAACAAGATATTTTTATCTATTTTGAAGAATGTCTATAATCCAAACAAGAACAAAAAATTATGCTTGTTAGTTTTCTTCAACTTCTCCATTGGAAAAAAAAACGAAATTCAAAACATGAAGTTTTTAAATTATATACCAAAATAATAATTGTATACTTGGTTTTGTGGGCTCGGCATGGCCAAGCGTGTTAAGGTGTGCGACTCATAATCTGAGGGTCGTTGGTTTGCATCCCTATCGTGCCAAACATGCTCACCCTTTCAGCCGTGAGGGCGTTATAATGTGACGGTCAATCCCACTATTCGTTGGTAAAAGAGTAGCCCAAGAGTTGGCGGTGGGTGGTGATGACTAGCTGCCTTCCTTCTAGTCTTACACTGCTAAATTAGGGACGGCTAGCACAGATAGCCCTCGAGTAGCTTTGTGCAAAATTCAAAAACAAATAAACAAAACTTGGTTTAGTTCATTTATAATAAAAGTTTTATTATATTCTATATAAATTGTTTTTAAATTCTGTTATGGGCTACCTCATCTTTAATCTCTACTTTAATGACTTTTAAAATGTGTAACTCCAATAAAACATTGATGAAATACTTTGCTTGTCACCTTGTTAGAGGAATTACCAGGACAGCCAATAACAGAAGTCCCACATGACTGTAGGCCAGAAAAATTACCATGTGACAATGGTCAATGTTATTCACTTGTGCAAGCATGCAACTTCATTGATGACTGTGGTGATATGACTGATGAGAAGGACTGTGGTATGCATAGTGTCTATCTTATTGGAATTTAAGCTGTTATTTGATAAAAGATCATGTGTGGGTGTGTTTGTGTTTAGTTACAACTGGTGAACCACTAAATATAACATACAATAGTTGGTATTCAGATGTAGCCCACCTATGTTACACCTATGTTGTGCAAATTAATTGAAACAAATGGTCATTTTACAATGTTTTCAGCATGGCGGCCAGTGTAAGCTCACTGGATCCACTTATTTCCTTTAATAGTCATTTTTTCACACAGATGGTGTCATTAGCTGTGTTTTGCAGTACGGTCGGTCTATTTTTGGGATGTATGATGAAATTTTGAGGAATAATACGTCATTCGAAATTGCGTTAGAAGGGCAAGGAGACCAGTCAAAAAACAACTTCTTACCAACTCAACTGGATGTAAGAACAATGGAGGAAGGTGTTATTCAGTGATGAGACTCATTTCTTTGTACAGGGTCAAAGAAGTTTGCATGTTCACAGATCTCTAGGTGAGAAACTTTGAGAATCTCACATCAATCAGTTCGTAAAACATCCCTTGAAGAAGATGTTTTGGGGCTTTTTCAGCTGCTATGGTGTCAGAGGCTTACATATCGTAGAAAGTATGATGCGAGGAATACGGTACATCAAAGTTTTGCAGAGGAGAGTCTTTCCAGAATTGAAAAAGAGATTTCCAGATGGATCTGGCATTTTTCAGCAAGATCTGACTCCATGCCACACATTGAAACTTGTGAAGAATTTTATGACTACAATGCAAATAAAGGTGCTGGACTGGCCTGGAAACTCTCCTGACTTAAATCCTATTGAAAATCTTTGGGCGATTTGTAGAGAATGACTTCAAAGAAAAGACTGTACTACAAAAGATAAGCTAATTGACGCCATAATTGAGGTGTGGTACCGCAATTCAAAAATTAGTAAAGATTGCAGTCAACTCGTGGACTCGATGCCAAAGTGGATTAATGATCTTTTGAAAAATAAAGGCGGTTATATCATATATTAATTTGTGGGTAATTTTTGGATTCTCAGAAATAAGATGCCAAAAATTGAAAAAATCGTAATTTTCCATCTTGTTTCAATTAATTTGCACAAGAGTGTATTGTTGGAGTCTCTTGGTTTGGACCTGACACCCTGTGCCACTTCCCATGTTGTCAATGAGTACATCAGCTAGTGCATCTATATAAGTGACTAAGGAGAACTCAGTTTTGAACCGTTTTGTTGTGTTCCAGTGTTCTTTCACTGTTTTATAATTTACTTATCATGCTTAGACTGATTTATCAAAGTTTATATTGTAGATAAATTGTTGTTTTTAAAGTTCTGAAAGTTTTTAAGGCATATTGTGTTTTGCCACATACAGCTGTGTTCATTTGTTTAACATTAAGTTATTCTGGGCAACATTTTGGCTGGAGGAGTTTTGGAGGGTGTCTAATGCATTTACATATTTTAGGTGATAATATTTTTTGATCTTGAAAAGTGCTTGAAATTTATCTGTTTTCATTGTATTTGTTGGAAGTATGATTTACATTTGAAAAATATTAATGATGATAAAGCTTAAATTAATGTTTAAATCCACTAATACAGAGTGTTTCCCCTTGAATTTGTTTCTCTATAATTGTGTGTTTAAGTTATATTTTATATTACACTGTATTTTGTATTTTCCTGCTGTTAGAATAATATAGTTTATATTTTATGTGGCATATTAGTGTGTAAAGGAAAATACTTTGATTAATATTATGTTTTGAACACATTGCATAATGCTTCAAAATAATGTAACCATATGTTAACCATTTTATAGGCACATCATGTGATTTTGAGAATGGGATGTGTGGATGGTACAACTCTCGTGGTTTGAAGGCAAATTGGACTCTTGGATATGGAAAGACTTGGTTTTATGATTCTGGACCAAAATTTGACCATACATTTAAAAATGCTAGTGGTGAGTAAGACTGTTTATGTGCTTTTATTAATTTAAATAAACATAAAGAATCAATTTTATGTGTATGTATGTGCACTTTACAGTATAAGTAATTACTAAAAATTGCTTGATTTGTCCTTTAAGAGTTTGTGAAGCTGAGGACAAATTCAATACTTACACAGAATAACATATTAAGGACTTCAGTATTTGTTGGTATAGAGTATCTAAAGTAATATTTGAAGATTAGTTTTATAATTTTGTGCATCTTTCAAGCATTGATGATGTTAGGAAGTGAATAGTCACGTAGAAAAATATATTATAGGCATTAATCTATGTTACTGGATAACACCTACACTAGTAAGTTTGAATAATTAATTGTGTTAATTGGCCTCATTTTCCCTATTGTGTAGGTGGTTACTTAGTAATAAACTAAAAACTTAATGACTACTTTTTAGATCAGTATTTAGTATATGACATTTGTGATATTACTTTACTAAGATTTTTTAAATTAATTTTTTTATAGGTCATTACCTGTACCCTGGAAAAGGAGAATGGAACAAGGAGGATATTATAGCCCATCTTCATTCCAAAGTATTTGTCATATCAGGTCCTCATTGTAAATTGACATTCTGGTACCACATGTGGGGAAAAAATATGGGTAGCCTTTCTGTTATACTAAAGAATACTCAATTAAGTACAAAGGTGTGTATGTTGTTTTTTGTTTTTTTAAGCCTTAATGCCATTACAGGTTGGATTGTTTTAGCATAGTATCTTTCCTTTTCATTTATCATACAAATGAGTGTAGAATTCTGGGTAATCTTATATCTTTTATATATTTACATTTCACTCTACAATATTTACTGTTTTTGAACATGGTTGTTGTAGAGTGATCTAACTGAACTGATTGAGAAGGTTACTGAATATTTTATTTAACCTCTAATAATGAAGAAGACAATGTGGAATATTAACTTGTGTTAGAAGTATCACATTTAAAGTTATTACACCGTATAGATTAAAGTTTTGATTTGTGATAAAGAATACAGTTGTTTGAAATGTAAGTAGTGGAACATAATCCACAATTTATAATAGGTATCCTATGAGTCTGTGTAATTCTTTTGGAAATAATTAAAGAGTTAGTTACAGAAGCTGAAGTTTTTTAAGTTGTATAAAATAAATTTTAATTTTCTGTTGTAAAAGATATTTAAGTTTTTGAAACTTATGTTGAGTAATATAAAATCTTTAGGCTCAAACTGTATGGATGCTAGCAGGAGACCAAGGAAATGCATGGCATCAAGCTTCAATAGAAATAAACTACCGTCGTCAGTTTAGTATCATGTTTGAGGCTAAGCACGGCAATGGTTTTTTGACAAATATGGCAATTGATGACATTAAATATCTGGACTGTGACCCAGGTGAGGCAAAAAAGGTTGTATAATAACTCATATAGTTTAAATGCAACTTTACTCTTTTTAACATTGGAAAATCATAAAATGATTTGGGTTCAGTAATGAGAAATTGTATCATATAAATGCCCACATCTTCTCAGTACTCTTTAAAATGCTGTAAGCAAACATTATCATCCAGTTAGCTTGAATGTCTAAATTACCAAACATTATTTATATATTATGTAAAACATACATCTTTTTTTTAATGTTTGGCTGTTTATATATATATAAATTAAATTTGAATGTACTGTTATAACAATTATAACTAAAATGTTAATATTATATATGTATTCTAGAAAGGAAAAAAATATGTTAAATTCAAGAGAAAAGTACAAATGCAGAAAGACAAATTTTTAAATTATCTAAAAAGTATCATATGAGAAATATGGAATTAATGTTTTTTTGTTTTGGTAAAAAACTTCATGTAAAGAGTAGCAGATGAAAGGTAATAAAAACTAATGGCCTCAAAATTTGAACAAGAAAAGTGTCCTTTCTAGAGATGTTTTTGATTATCATATTACCTTTATTCATTTATTGAAGTTAATTTGAAAACATAAAGAGCTGTTCAGTGTCTTGTGATATGCCTAACTGTAAAGAAACTCTACCACCTTCTTTGAATATATTTTTAATTGTTATTAGTTTGAATTTCTAACATTACACTGTTAGTTTCATTGTATGTTCTACTTGTACATTTGTGAAATAATTCAAGATTAACGTCAATTTTAAGGAACCATTTTGTGAGTGTCTGGTGGAAATTCCAGTTGTGTAATAATTGCATTATGCTTTTTTATTATATTTCTCTACTTTTTTAAATGGATTTAAACAGTTTATTCACAGTGCAACTACGTTTTCTATGTAGTTTCTTGAAAACGTCTGGGGATCAAGAAAATGACTGAAAAGTCTATAGAAAACCTAGTCTTTGTATTACACCATTGTTTTGAAATGTTAAGCTTGAATTATCTTTGTTCTTTAGAAAGATAGTTGAGTAACGATATCATACATTCTAATTAAAAAATTTTAAATTTGTAAGATTTTTTTTTACATATTAGTAAAGCACTTTGTTTTTAAACATTCAGTTTTTACTTGTATTATTTTATTTAAGTGAATTTTTGTTTATTTTGACCAAATAGCAAAGGTTTTGTGTATCACAAACTGACTGAAAAAATTCAGAAAAAAGAAACTTATGAAAAGTTGTTTCTTTAGTTTGTTATGTATGAGATGTTGGTATTATTTTTGTTAGTTACAAATCTAATTTATTCTTTATAGATTCCCCACCATTGACATGTATTACTGAAGAGTGGCAGTGTAGTAGCATTCCACAGTGCATCAAGATATGGGAATACTGTGATGGCAAATATGATTGCAATGACAAATCAGATGAATACAAATGTAGTAAGTTTTTTTAATAAGCCTAAATTAAATGAGAAACTGTATATGAAATACATTGTGCAATGATGCAAGATGGTGTAGCTTACAGATGATTTTCTTCCAGAATTATTTACAAACATTTGTAATACTAGCTATATTATCTTCATGAATAATTAATATTTCATCATTACTTTTTTATGATGTGCATTTTTCTAATTTTCCAGTATTTTTTGTAATTTTAGGAGGTCCTGTTTAAAGTGTTTGAAATACACTATTTGTTAGTTATAAATAGTAATATTTGGGAAATGTAATTAATTTAATCTTTCCAATATAAATCTACATTTTCATATAAAATCAGAAAGAATAGCTTTATTTTTTATATTCATTTTAAGATTTTTTTATAGTATTGTCTGTGACAGAAACTGAAGTTAGAAGTTTTGCTTGATTCGTGTATACTGAAGAGAAAATTTCATACTTTAATTTTGAAACATTGTGAATAACTCTCCTTAAATTATGATGTATGTGAATAATTAATAGTTCTTGCAAAATCTGTTCTGGTTCTGGTTTTATACTTGTTTACTTTTATTTCTACTTAAGACATTAGTTAAGTGTGACTCCAGAAAGCTGGTTTAGAACAGTTACCTATGATTTTGTTTTCATCATTGTGGATGTGATGCCCATAACACCTTTTATAAGCTTCTCTGAAATTAGAGGTTTATTATGTTTTCCAAGATGGACTTTATCTGTACAAGCATACTGTGTTTGAAATATATTTATATGAACTTTTGTAAAATTTTTAACAAGATATATTTAATGAGTCATTATTAGTTTGACATACAAATAAACTAAAAGATACTGACATTGGGAACAATGTCAAACTGGTATTATAATGTTGGTTCTGACATTGCGTATGAGTATAATATTAAACCGATATAAGAATGGGTGCTAATGATACTATGTATGGGCCCAATATCAAATTGATATAAGAATGGGTACTTATGATACCGAGTATGTGCACAATATTAAATTTATATACCTTTGCACTTAGAGGAACGCTATTTAAACTGAAACATTCCTGATACGTTGAATATAATTAGTTTCTTATTTATGGTCTATATAACTCTGGAATAGCTGTTGAGAATGATGTGTGTGTGTGTGTTACACATAACTCAGAATCTGATAAGCATTTTTATTTTATCAAGAACCAGCTAAATAGGAACTAATTTTCAAGTAGTTTGCTTTAGAAATCCTAAAGTGATAAACCATTCATATTTTTTGGAACATATTTATTATGGTATTATCTTATTTTTGAAATTAGAGCATTTTGTAATAGACTTGAGTGTATGTGCCATTTATGACTGTTTTATAGACATAGAAGTTATGAAAATATAATGGAATTCTGACATACATGTTTAATTTGCTATAGTTTCTCAATATGGTGACTGCAGCTTTGATGATGATGATTGGCTGACTTCCTGTGATTGGCAACTTCTTAAAGACTCAAACTTTTATTGGTCTAGAGCCCAGAAATCTCACAGCAACAAGACTGGCCCAGATAGAGATCAGAACCCACGTCAAAAAGGTTTGGAACTTTAGATCTCTCTTAATAATTGAACATTATTTTCACTTGTTCTAATTAATAGTGGAGAATTTTTATGTTGAATATTGCATATGTTCTGTGATTTCATTGATCAAATAAAGTGGGTTCAGAATATAAATACACAGTTATGTAATATTAATGGGAAATAGAATAAAAATATCAAATAATTTTATGAAGTTTTGACAATTCACTTTGATTAAATTTCTTTTTTGCTCTTGTTATTTCACACATTATTAGGTAGGTATTGTTTCCTAGTTTATTTTTTGTGGAGGATCTGTGTTGATGATATTAACTTGGGAATGTTATAAATTATGTTTTCCAATATTTCTCTTTTATTTTGAGAAACAGGGTTAAATCTTTCTATGCTGTCTGGTTGGTGGTATTGACTAAAGTTATTCTGTTTCATGGATATTGTTTTTTTATATTATAGATAAGAGAAAATCACTTTTTTGTGTCAGCTGAGCATCTACTGTATCAGTGCTTTAGCTCTAGTCCTCTTGTGTGTGATATGGTCCATTCTGTTTAAAAAAAAAAAAAGAGTTTTGGTATTACATTGAGTTTGAATTCTGTACTTAATTGATACATCACCAAATTAATAAAATATGGTTCATAAGTACAAGTGAGAGGTTTTATTTTTAAACTCTTGCCAACTTTTGTAAATTCAGATTTGTAATAGAGTTCTCATGAGTGAATATGTTCTTGCATAATTGGCTGTTTTGATACTCTATTAACCCTAAGAATATTTACTAAGTTGATTTGACTGAAGTGCATATCATTTTACAAAAGATTTAGTACATATTTATATGTTACTCAGAAGGTTTTCACACTTAAATTGATGTTTGTTATTGACAAATTAGAATTTAGTAATTTTTTTGAAAATATTTAATGATTCAAACTGTACATTAGCAAAATAAGTGTTTTCTGAACTTAAGTGGATTTAAAACATTTAAAACTTTCATGTGATTTCTGAGAGTTAGAATAATTAAGATTTACAAAGAAATGCCATTTGGAGTCATTTAGTGACACCAGTTGTAGTCTAGTAATATTTCATTTGACTAAAACCATCTATAAATATTATAAACATTTTTAAAGTAACCATTATTACACGAATCTTTACAAATTACATAGATTATGTTAAATAATTCTTGTTTATAAGTTTTTCAATTTACAGTAATGGAAATAATCATGGAAAGACACAAACAATACACATACAGAAGTCACAAACAATAAGTTGTAACAACAAAATGTATTATTAGAATAAAACATTATTAAAACTTGTTGTCAAGCAGTTAAACAACTGTATTGTTTCAAGTGTCTTATATTGTCACAATTTAATAAAGTTGTTTGATTACTTTTTAAGTTTTTCAGTTTTTACATAAACCCATACAGCCTCAAGAATTTTCATATTGGAACTTGATGTATATGTATACAATGCCGTGGTTCTGAGTGCTTCATTGGTTTCTTTAATATCAAGATGTTATTTTATAACGTTGCTGTACATTTGAGGTCACTGCCTTGTGGTCTTCAATGAACGGCATGATTGATCAAACTTTGCCATTATTTGTTAGCAGTTGAGATTCTCTCAATTTTGTGTACATCACTGGTTGAAATCCAACCCCAAATTTATATTGATTTCACACCATGTTTCACTGCATACTTTGTGTGTACTATGATACCTTTCTCTTCTTCACTTTTGAACAAACTATTTTTGATTGTTGCCAAACAATAAGATTCATTTGTAAAGTTCACATATTTCTAGTTTCACACATTCCACTGTTCTGATGCTCATTTCATTCTTTTGGTTTTATTACTTCTTTCAACATACAGTTTTGGAGCTTCTGCATATGCAATGAATCATCTTTGTTCTGTTGTGTACCTTACTGTTCTAAAAATGTAATTTATACCTGTATTTACAGCAAGATCACTGACAGATTAGTACTTGACCATCTTACTTATAAAGATGCTTGACATCACTTTTGGAGAATTTTGTTTTCTACCTCAAATATTTCTAATATTAGAAGTGCCAAAGTCTTGCATACTGATCCTACAGAAACATGGAATCAAGTAGCACATCTGGTACCCTTGGCTAGCTAAAATTTTGACTTTTACATTCTTGTCACACAGTATTTTAGTTTTGGATGTTGTTACCAGAATCACACTACTACTGGATACAGTATGACTGCTTATAAATTCTCAGGCTTTATGCTGTTGTGGCAATTTCTGATCAAATGGACAGAAACCAATTATAGTGTGAACTATCAACACATGACTCTGATGAATTTTATTTTCTCATGAAAAGAGTAGCATTCCCATATATTTGCCTTTTATACCATTTTTTCCTTACTGTTTCCTCAACTATTTCCAGTGCTGTACATTTGTGTGATAAATTATATTTAATTTTGTGACACAAAAGTTCATGCATACAATTATAACAGGAGTATACAAATACCAAGAAATTGAAAGAGAATAATATTTTAACTGTATAAAATGATACTAGTCAGAATTTTTAAATTAAAACTATTTTTCTGTTACTGAAGCACAGAGTGTAAACTAAAATATGTAAGGGTTCTACACAGCTTCAAAACTAGAGGATTTTCTGAATGATGCTTTTTTGATACTGATGGTTAATATTATCCAAGTGATGTATGAGTAAATTTATTGATGTGTAGGTAAAAGAGTTCAGGTTGTTACAACTGATTTGATTGTTTAAACATTAGAGACAGAGCATTATATGATCATTTTTGCTTTCTGATAATTTGTATTAATAAAAATTATTATTGATACTGTAGAAATTTTCAAGTTAAAAATTATCTTTTTAAGATTTGTCGTTATGTATTTTAGAAAAGACATGGTATACAGTGTGGAATTGACTGATGTTAAGTTCTTCTGATTTTAATTTGTAAAAAATAACAACAAATGAATGATAAATCATGAATTAAATTTTTTTTATTAGGATATTATTTGTTCATCAACAGTTCTGAACATGAGCTTGGAGAACATGCAGGAGTTAGTACTCCTGTTTTTAAGGCTAATACTGGCAACAACTGTCATCTGAGGTTCTGGTATTATATGTTTGGTTCTGACAAGATGGGTCAGTTGCAGGTGAGTCTCTCAGAAAGAGGAACTTATCTTATGAGAGGAGTTTAATCTAGTTAATATGAAGATTATAATTTGAAATCATATTATTCTCAACTCTGCTTCCTTCATGTAATAATACCACCCCTTTTCTCTCTCTCTTATGAAGAAAGTGGCCCAGCATGACCAGGTGGTAAAGGCACTCAACTGGTAATCTAAGAGTGCAGGTTCAAATCCTCATTACATCAAACATGCTCACTCTTTTAGCTGTGGGGTTATTATAATGTTATGGTCAATCCCTCCCACTATTCGTTGGTAAAAGAATAGCCCAAGAGTTGGTGGTGGTTGGTGATGACTATCTAGTTGCTTTCCCTCTAGTCTTACATTAAGGACAGCTAGTGCACATACACATCATGTAGCTTTACACGAAATTCAAAAAAACAAACAATGAAGGAAGTAAAATATTTGATTGATTATTAACTTATACAAAATATCTTTTGCTTAAGCATTTTAATATCTAACAATACATATTTTAGGAGTGTGTTGTTCCAGTATACATATTATTTGGTTCAGACTTAATTAAGGTGTGCCATCTTCAAAGTTTTTTTTAAATCCCTTTCCACTGGAATTCATTTATTTATAGATATTAGATTGTAAGTAATCTTTATTCTTCTGATCACTTGGACATTCTGATTGATCCAGGTGTATATATTAGTGTGAGTTCTAATCTTTTAGCTGATTACCTAGTAATATAATGTAAAGCATATATTATTTTAATAACATAAAAATACTGTTGTATGAGAGATTCAAAATTAATGTGGTTATATAATTAACTTTATGGTAATCTCTGACACTTTCAGTGTTTTTAACTTTTTGGGAACCAGCAATGTAAGAAAAAAATTTTGTTGCATGCAAGTTACTGTCTATATCAAAGAAAAAAATGATTGAATTTTATATAGCTGACACAGAACTTCATCCTATCATCCATATTTTGTTTACATCCATTTGATATTGAAAATGTTCAATATGTTATGTTATTCAGTCTGACAACTCATATTAACAAGTAATGTGTATCTCTGGGGTAAAAATTGGTTCCCATTCACACGAGGCTATTTAAGCTAGACAAAAATAATTGGCTTATCTTTTTTGCATTGATTTTCTCATAATGGAGATAAATTCAGATCTTTACTGAATCTACTGAAATTTTATCTATATTTTGTAAGAAAGATATGAAATGATAAAGGAGACAAACTGCATTGAAGAGTTTCCTGATGAGAAGAAAACAAAAAACAAAAACAAGATGAACTAAATGAAACAGAACAAGAAGGAAAGGCAAGTAACTGAAGGGAGAAGTCCAAGCAGATGTTTCATCATAGATTCTGTACTTGTTGGAAGGTGTTTCATTACGAATCTTGTACAAAGGTCACCATGAGTATTCATAAAAAATATATATAAAAAATCGTAAAAATAATTGTCATTCAGTTGAATTTATTTTTATGGAAGAAAGAAGGAAAAAGAACAAGAAAAAAAAAAGAAAATAGAAATACAGTGTGAAAAGGGTGAACTTTTCCATAAAACATCGCCAACATTGAAATTTTCAAACAGTCATAAAATGTTGAGTATTACTGCCAAAAAAACAAATTAACTAAATGCCCTAAAGCGGTGTTTAAATTCTGCAGAAATCAGCAATATATTAGGAAATTTTGCTGTTCTAAGGTATGCATTATGTGTTAATACATAAAAAATATTCTTTTTGCAACAATATTTTATGCAGAAATCCTGGAATCAAAGCTGTAGCACCAACAGCTTGACATCTTAGAGTTTTGTCTTTAATGGACTGCTTCTGCCTTTTTATAACATGGACTAATATTTCAGATTCTGTACTGAGGTGAATACAGAAGCTGAGATGTTATCTCACTTTACAAACACTCCATTAAGCCAAAACTCCACTGTATATGTGCTGTCTAAAATACCCTTGAAACAGTTTGACCATATTTTCACCCCATCTGTGCATTAATACTTGATCTTCAGATTTTTCTTTTTGTAGGTGCAAACTAATTTTTGCTTTCTTATTCAATACCTTTTTTCTACATTAGTTAAATTTTCTCCTCTAATGATTGGATAATGTCTCTATATGGTATACATGTATCCCAACTCTTAACTTTGGAGTGATACGTGTAATAGGATCAGCATTAATGGATTCAGTTCATAACTACACAGTAAATGATGACAACCGAGATTGCTTGTTGGCTTATATAATTTTTTTAAACATCTAGAATTTTCTTGAAATTTTCAGAACATTTTTAGGATGTTCTAGAATGTTCTGGAAATGGAGTTCTAAATATCTTTTCTGCACATTTCATGGAGAAGGTTACATCACTCTTCTAAAACAAGATGGTATAAACAAGCAAAAATGCATGGGGTTAAAATGGTACAGATTTGTGTTTACAAAAGATTTTAACAACGAAGGAAGTGCAGCTTCTCTGGCTAGACCTCAACTGAGTAATACAGATTTGAACTGCAGTTGAGTACAAATATACCCCAGGTAGTATTTTGAGGATTAATATTTAGTTTGAGGTGACTTTTTTTGCACATGTACAATTGGTATTACAGATAGTCAAACTACCTTAGACTAGGAATAGCATAAAATCTGCATTATTTTGTGGTTCTTAGGTTATGGTGAATGGACTTGGTGGACAATCCTACATGGTGTGGAAAAAAACGGGTAATCAAGAACAGAAATGGCTCTATGCTCATATACTTGTGGGTAGCAGTCAAGATTACCAGGTGTTGTTTTTAGGAATTGTTGGTGGTGACAACTATACAGATATTGCTATTGATGAAGTCAAATTTACCAGTGGCTGTAAAGATGGTGGTAAGCTTGTTTTGTATTTTCAGGTCAGTCCTTCATTGACTAACAAAAGCATTCACAAATGTAATAATGTAAATTTTATATTAATTCCATGTTTATTAGCTATCTTAGTGTAAAAAACTTAATGAAAATGTAATTTTCCTAACTAAATTAAACTAACTTGTTTCAACTGAACACAACTTTGTCTGTCAGAATAGTCAGTATAGCAGATATTTTATTTGAAAATGGTTAATAATGCTGTAAGATAAATGTAAAAATAATGCATGTCTTTTAACAATTACACCAATTTGTAATGAAACTATTTATAGGTATACCAGTGATTCCAACTGCTCCAACTTGTAAAGAGTTAGAATTTGAATGTTTCAGTGGTAAGATCCAGTGTATCCCTATACAGTGGAAATGTGACTGTGTGTTTGACTGTAAAGATGGCAGTGATGAGGAAAACTGTGGTATGTAACATGTGCAACTTTCTAAAAATCATTTTCAAATTCATTTTTCACCTGTTATCATAGAAAACACCACCACTATTCTACAGTATAATATTTATTCATTTTGTCTAATTTAAAATAGTAACTTTGCGATGTACAAATGGATCGCTGTTGATGTTAGCAACTAGCATCAAGAAATAGTGGGGACTGTTGCTGAAGTTTTTATTTAATAAAATCATGAAGAGTGAAGGAAGCAGAAGTATTGATGTAAAGAATATATTAACAAGTTGCTGATAAGTAGAAATGAATTGTCAATGGCTAATGCTAATATGGCTCATTTTTATATAGGTGACTTATAAAAGAAGACATAAATTGAATTATTAAGTTTCCTGTGTATGTTCTTGAGAATTCTAGCTACTTTTGTCATATCTTATGTAAATATTTATAAAGTTAAGTGTGAAAGTTCAATGTAGAAATTATGGAAACATTATATCTCTCCTCTGAAAAACTAAAACTTAATTTCTTAACTGTGGTTGTATTTCACAATATATTTACTTATTGTAATCTGATGCATCTCAATTTATGTTGTAATTTTATTTCTAATACAGCACACAGCACTAGATAATCTTTTTTTTTAATTAAATGAAATATTAAAATTTTCAATTTGTTGCTATTCTTGTGTTTAAAATTATTTGATCTTTCTGATGCAAGATTTTAAAGTTCAGGAAGGTTTTAGATATCAAGTTCAAACTTGGGTCTTGGCGAGAAGAAACGTTCATAGGCCTAAACAAGAATCCTTATTTGGTGATATTTATTGGTTATAATCATAGTCTATCAGTAATATAAAGTAACAGTAGCTTGTTAATATACAGATCAACCATGATCATAGCATGATTATGATTTCATGTCTCTGACTGTTTAAGATGGGAAAGCTAGTGCACTTTAATTGAACTATGGAGGGTTTGAAATACAATATTTATAATAATTTTACTTTCATTATTTCTAATATTTTGATAAAGTTAAAAAGACAAAAAGAAAGCAAAAATTATTGAGACCCACTGGCTCTATTGTGTACGATACTGCAAAACATCTAGTTAACTAAATGTTTTTATTCACACTTATGTATTTCACACAAATGTAAAGTATGCTTTTATCTACAGTATATACGTATTTGTGGAAGGAATGCAAAAATATAACAATTGTTATTTGTTTAAGAGTTGCATTTGCGCTGTACTATCTTACATACCTCTACGTAATATTCTGAGCATGTTGGTCTGCAGACTGAGACCCTTAGCCTACTAGTGGGACAGTATTCCAAGGGAAATTTGTTCACATGTTCTCAGTTTTCGTTAAAATTTATTACAACTAAA
Organism: Tachypleus tridentatus; assembly: GCF_004210375.1. NCBI lineage: Eukaryota > Metazoa > Arthropoda > Merostomata > Xiphosura > Limulidae > Tachypleus > Tachypleus tridentatus. Next base: position 132,117,860 of record NC_134826.1, read on the forward strand.
TTCTTTATTTTATTATTTTATATATACAATTAGGTTTTGATGAAGCCATGTACAATATTTAAGTAACTTACGAGTTGTTTTTTTTATTTTCATTTCAGATATCTCTTGTTTGTCCACTGGAGGTGAGAAACAGTTTTATTTTTCTTATGAATAATCCATATTTTCACCCAACAGTATTTTACAATGTTTTTGCAGGTTTTTACTTGTTACTGATATTACACAAAATCTATGTTTTATTTCCATGCATAAACTATAAAACAAATATAGTTTTTTTGTAGATGTAACAATTTCTTGACCATCTAGTTATTGCCTGTATGAGATCATTGGTTAATATTTACAATTTTTGTTGGGTAGATTACTGTCAACAAATAACTTAATTATGCACCTGAAAGTATTAACTGTATAGCAAGACTCTCTGGTTAGCAGATCGTCTTTGTTTGCATGCATTAAAGCTTGAGGTACTGGTTAACATGACCTGTAAACATTAAAACTGTGGCCAAATTCAGTAGTTAGCTTCTAATCTGTGTATACAAAAACAATACAACTGTAGACAATAGTTAGCATATAATCTGTATACATAAGTCATCTTGTTCATTGGTTCTTATTAGACCTCAGTGTAGTATATACTGTATTAATGCTACTTTTCCATAATAATTATATGACCTATCCACAAACCACCTGCAGAAATCCCATGAACCACAGACTGAGAGCTGCTGACCTTGTTATTTCTAATGGATATGTAACTAGATTATGAACCAACAGCTAGTGAATCAGTGGATACCTACATGTTTCTTAACTTTATACAACATTAACCTTACTATAGCCAATATGTAATGAAATTCACATCAAACAAGTTAAAGTTTCCGATAAATAAATCACATTTCATCTGTGATGATAATTTATATTTTTAGCTACAAGATCTGTATCTGTCTCTCAACCAACTGTAACTTCTCATCCTGGTACACTGCCTCCTCAAAAAAACTGTTCTTTAGGATGGATCCATTGTAATGATATTGAGGATACGTGTATTCCAGCTATCCTTTTGTGTGATGGTGTACCCGATTGTCCTGAAGGGATGGATGAAAAGTATGGATGCCGTGAGTATTTTAGCTTCTTTCTATAAAGAGTGTGTTTGTGAAATAAAAATAAATGCTTAATTATTTGGCTATGCTAACTTGTAAATAGCTAAAGGTTCTTTAATTGATTGAACTACTCAACTTTTGTAAATGGTTAAAGGTGTCTATGTTTATTAAACTACTAAGCTTTTGCAAATGCTTAAAGGTTTCATTGATGATTGAACTACTTAACTTTTGTTAATGGTTAAAGGTTTCTTTAAGTTAGCTTTTGTAAATAGTCAAAGGTTCTTTTATTGATTAAGCTACTACATGTTTTGTTTATAAGTTATTCAGTTGAATTAGTTGTTGTGCCAAAGTTAGGCAAAAGTAGTATTATCAAAGGAGTGTAAAATAAACATTTTCTCATGAGATATACATATCTAAACACTTACCCAAACACATACCTAAAAATAAACTTAAACAGCTACAGAAATTAGTATTTTGTCTTACTGTCTTTCACTTGAGATGCAGTGAACAACTCAACGTCTTATAGATCTGACATTAAAAATTCTACAAGTTTATATCTCATTGCTTTTTTATACTCTTTAAAATTCCAAATAATTTTCTCATATTTGATAAAAGTTAAAGTAATAAGTATGTCGTAAATTTAAGACCAGCCTTATGAAAACATAACTATAATAAATTTAAGTCGATCATATGTTTGTAATATTGTCTTTTAAGTAAATGCTATATACATTAGGCCTTTGAGTGTGTATAAGAAACTATAAACCACTGTGTATAACAAATCTAATCTCTTCTTATGGTGACTGATTAAACAGTAATGGGGTGGGAAAATATTTATCTTATTCATTTCTTGTGTCCTAATTTACCTATAAATCAGTAACTATGAAATGATAATCTGTAGGTAAGGTTTGTTTGTTTTATTAACAGGCAACTGGCTTCTCATGAAACCGTGAAGCAATGATAAAGAAATTGGCCTATTTACCAACAACCACCCTACCTCTGTAAACATAAGAATGTCAGTTTCATGCCTTTTTAACAACATTTTATAAAAGTTTGTGAAGTGTGTCCCCTAGATTGTAGAGATGTCAAAGAAAAAAGGGATTCAGTCTTTTACCTACATGTTGTTTTCCACAGGGAGCTTTCAATAGGCTTGCGTTGGTCACTTACAGTATTAATTTTTTGCCAAATTCTTTGAAAATATTGAATTTTTATCAAACAAAATGTCAGGATGAATGCATATTTGTATGATTTTTTTAACTTGTAGTATAGTTGTTGCCATTTTAGGGTTGTTTAATTGATAACGTATTTATGTGTAAGCAAATTTCAAATATATTTATTTCAGTAGAACTCTAGCTAAACTAGAAATAGCAAGTTTGAGAAAATGAATGGACTGTAGCTGCCTATTTAAGACATTTAGGCTTCTATACCAAGGTCTTCTTCAGACCTCTCTATAGAAACTGAAACATTATTGTATATTCTTTCAGTTGTAGTCCATTAAAGTTATGAAAATTTAAATAGTTAAAAATAAAAAAGTGGAAACTTTTATATGTAGTTTTAGAGTTGAAACTGTATAGTTTGTTAGCAGACTTGTTTGATAGCTGAAAAGTGTCACACTTTATAACTGTTTATTAAACATTTATAAAGTTAGTTAGATTTTATATAAATTTATTAAAGACATTTTGTGAAATACATGGTGTTAACTGAAATGTTCTATGAATGAACATTGTTAACGTACCAATTAATAAGCTTATTTTAATTTTTGTTGAATGAAAGAAGAGCTAAACACAAAACTTACTATTTTTTGGTTTTCAGTGTTCACTTCCTTGTTGATGTAGTTAGGTAAATTATAGAACTTACAAGTTTTTATCAGTAAAACTTCAGCAATCTTTTAAACATTTTTCAAACACTAAAATGTTGTTGCCTTTGTAAATTTTACTGCTTCTTCTTAAAAAATATTCACAAAAGAAATTAGGATGTAATGTCTTACAGTGTAACAGATTAGGATGTTGAAATTAAGACCTTTTACATTTTGTTTTTGTATAATATATTAGTAAATTAGTGTTTTCATTTTATCTGTGCTTATCAATTTTACTAAGCAGCAATAAGTTTAGAATTTATCTATGCTGATGGAAAGTTCAGTGAAAGAGCTTCAAGAGTGGGCTTTATCTGTGTAGATGGAAAGCTTCATTGAAAGCTTTAAGTGTGAGTTTTGTCTGTGCAGCTGGAAATTTTGATTAAAAACTTTAAAAATAGGTTTTACCTTCACTAACCAAATTTCTATTAAATAGTATTAAATGTGAATGGATAGATCCATGAAACAACTCTAAGTGTGGGCTTTATCTGTGTAGATGGAAAGTTTCTTTATGCAGTATTAAGCTTCAGAGTTACTTGTGCAGATAGAAAGTTGCATCAAAATAAATTTGGTACAAGTTTTACCTACACAGATGTCAGATTTCTAACAAAAAATGTTAATGAAATTTTGCAGTTATTGTAGTTTTTTTGTTACTGTAAAAAAGGTTAAATTTGGATATAAATAATTCAATGAATAACAACACTAGAAATGATACTTTTAATTCTCAAAGAATGCAAAAGTTAAACTTGTCATTTTTAAACATTTTGTTTCAAATCCAAATCTAACCAGTGAAGATATGGTAAATAATAAAATTTGAGTACCAGGTTACTTATTCTGTCTTACTGAAATTTCTCTGTCTGTAGTTCCAAAATAAATGTTTTAATTTTAGTTATTCATTTATACTTTTCAGTGATTTAATCTAAACTCAAATTTTTTATTGTCACTTCATAGCTGCTTTACCTCCATGTGGTGAAGGCTATTATTTCTGTAAAGACAAAGCTTTTCCTCCATGTGTGGCTGAAAATCAACTATGTGATGGAAAAAGTGACTGTAGTGATTCGTCTGATGAGAGCTTGTGTATGGAAGGTGAATAAGGAAACATTAATTATTGTAGAAACATTATGATTACTTTCAACTTTAAGTGTAATATTTTTTTCAATACCTATAAAATTTTATAACAATAGACTTAAATGTGACCGGTATTTGTAGTTAAATAATTAGTACTAAATGAGTTTTATTAAATCCAAGTTATCTCTTAGAATCAAGCAATAAGCATTGAAACATTATTTATCATTTGGTGGGGTTTTAAGATGGATTTTAATTTATGAAGATTTTATGTTCTATTTTATAAAAAATAATTTTTAACCCTTATTACATTTCTAACCTAGGTAGTTATTTATGACAGGAGTACAATAATAAAAACTTTCCTGCTAGTTCGCTTTTGTACGATTGCTGTTCAGAAATTATTTAAAGCACCTTAAGCACTTGCACAACAAATTTTGGGTTTATTTTCTGTTGGAACTTTGCTGGGAAGTCCTATAAAAACTGAATTTTTAAAGACAGTTTAAAATGATTATAAAAGTCTATGGATTTAAACTTCATAAAATTTGTTTTTGGTTTTCTTAATGGATTTTTCCATAATTCAGCTATGTAGATGTATCCTTTCCCCTTGTTTTATGCTGACAACACCAAGATTTTCAGGGAAATAGTTAATATTGAGTGTAAGAAATGAACTGTGAAGTTCATATTACAACCCAATTCTTTGAATTTATAAAGCATGTTACTGACAATATTTTGTAACTTGTTTCCTAAAAATTTGTCAGTAACATCTTTAAAGACATCCATACTTTTTCAACTTTCTTCTTGGTCTTTTCAAATTACATCTACAGTCAATTTCTTAACCTGGGGCTCAACAAAAATCCTTTTTTTAAAATTTTGCTTCTAAAAGAGCTGGGAATTTCCCACATAGATACTTGGAATAATTATCATCTTTTTCTAAGGTTTATACAGACTACTTTATCAAGTCCAATTTTATGTGAAATGGAAGTAATAGGACTTCCTTTGTGTCAACCACACTTTTATTTTCAGTGTTTTTTGATCCTGGAGTCAGGCTGACTCAATGCTTATTTATCCAGTGCTGATTGTGTGCTCTGCTGCTCCATTCACACATACAAAAAAACTTTGTATAACTGGATCTACAATAGCATACAAAAGACTTTTAAGGCTCCACAAAGTAGCGAACCATCTTTATTGTATTTAACCTTAAGATGTTTAATGTTTTGAACATTTCTGTTTTGTTTCTTTTTAAATTTAGTAAGGGAACTTTTTGTTCACTTACTAAATTAAATACAAATGTTTCAGGTGATGATGTGCCATTCATATGTGTGGTATAAAATTATGGTGTATCAGATATATTATGACTAATTTTAATATTTTATATATGCAGATGGTACTGTATTGTTGAAAATGTCTACAACTATTAAGCACTGTTTTATCAAATTACTGTATTTGGTTTTCAGAAAAAACTACTTAACAGCAAGAATACAGACCGTCACTAGTTTTTAGTCACAAGATCTAAATGGCAGTAGGCTACACGTTTTATGGCATTAGAAAAATACTTATGCATTGAATGAAGACAAAACTATAATTTTAGTACTAGCCTTAATATTAGTAAACATATAACTAGTTTCTATAACAAATTACACTATGTAACACAAATTTTGTTTCTGGATAGTATGTATTATTTCTTAATTGCTTATGTTGTAAAAGTACAGAAAATGGTCATTATTCCCTTCAAACTTTGCTTTTGTGACCTGCATAATGAAATTTAGAAATTAACCTATTTTATGTGTAAAAACAGGCAAATTTTCATTTATGTAAGGTCTGAATAAAACAAATGAATCAATATTTACATGTATTTATACAAAAATGTTTAGAAGTGAATCGTTTTTCAAGATTTGCGACTGTAATATAAATCACTTTCAGGTATCAGCCCCCAAAAATAGCCTCCCGTCATGTTTTCGTTATGTGCTCCCAGGTCACAAAAGGAAAGTTTGAAGAGAAAAATAGGTCTTTTTCATTTACTTTAGGCATAAGCAGTTGGGAAATAACAGGAACGAGAAAAAGTAAAAATTTTGTTACATAATGTTACACAACATTAGTGTGATCTTCAGTGTATATAGATCGAGAGAAATAGTTTCATACCGTGGTGCGATGGAAGATGTCTTTATTGTATATAGAGAAATTTTTATTCAGAAATAACTCTTCAGTTAAATAAAAACAAGAATAAAACTTTTAACTTGTAAAAAAAACATAAGCGTATATAAGTATTTAGGAAAGAATTATTGTGTTTGTTTCTTTCCTAAACACTTATATATACTTGTGTTTCTAAAATGTTGGAATACTTTACCTATCCTGTACTGCAAGAATATTGCTTTCATTACTTGAAAATAAGAACAACAACCCTTTCTGTAAATATTGTTGTTAAGACTTGATTAAATGTATTGTGCACTTTCAAATGTTGTTTTAACCAGTTTTGTTTTTAAGAAACTCTTTTGGTGTTTGTATATGGAAGATATGAATGTTTTTTGTTTGTTTGTTTTTTCCAGTAAGGAGAAATACTTTATTACTGATGAATCTTTAATCAAGAATTCTTCTAATTTGTATTGATTATTTTAGAATGCCCCAGTTATTTCTGCAAGAATAATGCTACTTGTAGCATTGCTAAACACAAGATGCCTAAATGCAGGTAAAATATTTATCCATTGAGATTTTTAATTATTTTCAGTTTTGTTCTTTTAAAGTTAAATAATTTTCCCTTCGTGGATTACCTTCTATCTAGAATGAAGGTGTTTATTTGTGCATTTGATTTTGTTCACATACTACATTTCATAGAAAATATTCTAAGTGATACCAGCTTTTTTAGCTTGTTTTCACTTTAAGAAACATAAGTGTATACAAGTATTTAGGAAAGAATTATTAATATTGTGTTTCTTATATATTGCAAACTTTTACCTATACTGTGTGAATATTGTTTTTACTAAAAAGTTTAAGCCAGCTTAAACATTTTTAAAGGACTACGAGAAATTTTTTAAAATTTGTATTTGGTTATTCTAATTTTTCTTTACCAACATCCAGTTGCCAGGAGGAATATGAAGGTAACCGGTGTTCCTTCAAGATTACAAAGCCTCCGCCTGAAAGTACACTATCTGACAGTAAGGAACTATCCTAGTATTATTTTGGTGTACTGTGTACTTTTTCTTTGAGTTATATAGCTGTGTATTTAGTGTTAAAAGTTGTTAAAAACAGAGAAATGAGAATTAAAACTTTTCTTACTGCAAGTAGTCACGAGAAACCTTGTGCTTTCACTTATTTTTATATAAACTTTTTAAACAGCATTTAGATAAAAAAATGTACATTGAAATTCAAGTGTTTATTTTATTTACAATCCTAGAAAACTTTTGTATTTTAGGCAAAGCATGGATCGTTGGAATTGTGATTGGAATTTTGTTAGTAGGATCCATTGTTGCACTTGTTATCCACCAGTATATACAGAAAATGAAAGAGTAAGTTGTTGACATGTGTCAATCAGAACTGATTTTATAATTAAAAAAACATTCATTTTTTACCCCAGCATGCACAAGAGAGTACACAGATATATAGCTTTAAAATGGGTAATGTTCAGTTTGGTATTTTATCAGAATGAAGGGAGCTATTTGTTTATATAATCGAAATCTCTATTTGTAGGTTAAAAAATTACACATCTTTAACACTCCTACGAAAAGTGGGGCCTAATAGGCCCCACTTTTCGTAGGAGTGTTATTAGTTCTTTTATTATGTCAATTGGATGATTTCAAATGATTAATATATGGGTTAATTTATAAACATTCAGATAGTGTTTAGAATATTAAGCAGTTTTTAATAAATAAAAAAAATTTTTTTTTTGTCAGAACTGAAAGTCCTTTATAATACTTTTAAATGTAGGCACTATAATTTGGAATTTGCTACAATTTTTTTTTAATGGAATACCATACTACAAAATATTGTAAATAAAACAATATCTCTATGGCAGTAATTTATAGATTCATATCAAACTCACTGTAGTGATTTAATTGAGATTATGAATAATTTGTTTTGCACAGAGAAAGGAAGAATACCCCTCAAGCCATTGATAATCCAGTGTATGGGCTGCCATTAGATAATATAAAAAGTAAGTATTAAGATACATTTGCTTATCTTTAACATGAATTTTATTTTATAATTTATAGTCTTTGTATTAATAAATACTGTATTTTACAATTTATTATAGGTGATTCTGAAATTTTTCCTGACCAGCCAACTGTTTCAGGAAGAGCTGCACAAGTAAGTTGAACTTTGATTGGCTAGAAACACATTACATTCATGTAAATACAGGTTCATGAATGCTTATTATTCTCTCAATTTATTCTTTAAACCCAAAAGACTGAACAGCTGACCTTTCTTACATATATATATATGTATTACAATATTCTTGCTTGGTTGAAAACATTTCCTTGAAGATTGCCTGTTAACTGATTATCATAAGAGATGTGAAATTGGCCATGTTGAAGCTATTTTAAGCCACGATTAAATTTTATATATTTCTGAAGTTATTTATTAGCCTATTTTGTAACACTAGTTGAAGATAAAGAAGTGTTACAAACATTTCAACATGATTCTATTTCTTTCAGGATCAGAATCTCTCAACAGAAATAGAAAATCCAGTGTATGATAAGCAGTATTAAAACTGATTTGTACAAAAGCAGACAATGTTTCAAATTATTAAATTCTTTAGGAACTGAAATGTATTTGTGTTACTTGTATTAATAAAAAAAATAATAAGCAAGTTGTTCATTATTCTTTTAAAAACAACAAATAAATGGGAACCAATCGCCTATTTCTAATGCTAGTAAAGAGTAGAGAACAACAAAACTCAACCTGTACTGTAATATTTTTTTAGGTTACTTACATACATACCTGTAACTTGATGGTGCACTTGTCATTTTTATATAACCAATCAGTTCACGTAACCTGTGATTTTAAGAAATTCTTTATATATGACACAATCAACCCACTTCAAAATATTATTGTTTTAGTAATGCTCTTTTCTTATGGACACATAATACATTTTGAATTTGGCACTTTCAGAATGACGTTAAGTAAGCTTTTAGTAAAAAAAAATTGTCTTTTGTACACAAAATCTGATTTTTACTAAAGGCTTGAAATTGAATATAGAGGCAAAGTTCAAAGCAATTTTTGTGTTAAGATTAAAAATATTTTGTTAGTTTCACATTTTTCAAATTGTATTTGCATAACCTCCTGAATAAATACCAAAAGTTTCTTTTTTATCAGTCATTTACTTGGTCGATTTGACCTAACTGTGACAACTAAAAATACAAAGTTTTTTCTTTCCTTTTAAAATGTAAAATAGAATACATAATTTTAAAACCAAAGGTAGTACATCTTTTTCATTTAGAGTTGCATTTTGACCCTTGCAGACTAAGGCAATAGATATTTAATGTAACACAGCTAGGTACCTATAAGCTGATGTTGAATAACATAAATATGCTTAAGCTTGGTGCACAGTGTCATTGATTAGGAGAATTATGTTTAATTGAAATAAACAAACTAATCTTAATGGTTTAATCTCCTAGGAATAAAAAGGAATTGAGTTCTTACTTTTGATATCTTCAATGTTTTGCACTTGTATGACTAAAGATGACACTAAAATTTAACCCTGAAATTCTAAGTAACAATAGTGAGGTCTCTGAAGTTCAATTTAGAATACAAAATATTTTCACATATATAAAATAGAATGTCTTAAACTTATATAATCTATAAAACTCAACTCTCATATCTCGTCAAACACAGAGGCATACAAAAGAAAATGATGTCAACATGTTAAAATCTTCTTAGGTTAAGGCTTTTAGATCCTTGAACTGTTAGTTAAGTAAACTCCTTGCTTTCTATTGGTTATGAACAATACAATAGCAAATGTGTAAAAGATTTTTTAAGACAGTTTTTAAAGGCCGGAGGCATGACATGTGGCATTCACTTTGCTGCTTATATGTTCATAAAGTAAAAAATTTGTATTCTAAAAACTGATAGTTTACCTGAGGGATATGTATAGTGTGAGAAATTCCATTAAAAGTAGCAGGAAATGCTGAAATGGAAAGTTTAGCTTTTCAAAATTATGAAATTAAATTATGAACAATAAACTGTTTGAATTACAAGTCTGTTGATGATAAAGCAGTTTAATTAAATTTTGAATGTAATTCTGTAAAAGGTGACAACTCATTACCTTCATATTATTAATTTGTTTCATTACTGGATGCTGAACAAATTCTTACTCATTTGACATTTTAACTTATATTTTGAATTTAGTTTAAAGAATGAAATAACAAAAATACTTGGATATACACAAACACAAAAAACGTGTCTGCAAGTCTAGGGTTCTAATTATCAAAATAGTTAACTTGATAATCTGAGTGTTACACTAGTTGACTTTCTTCCAGTCAGAAGTTCTAAGTTTAAAAAAAAACAAAAAAAACTGTGACTGGTGGTGTTCAACTGGAAAATATCAAATATCAGTCATTAAACAAAGATCTGATTATTCTCCTGGTGCATCTGGAAACCTTAAGAAACAAATATAAATTGTCTTTGATTGCTATAATTAACTCCTTGGTTCATTTCCTAGCAAAAACAAAGATATCTATTTCTATTTGTTTGCATGGTGATGCATTGTTAAGAAGTCTGCATAGTATTCCATGTATATCTAAAAAGTACTAAAAGAAAAATCAGGTCAAAATTATTCCAAAATCCTTGAAGTTTCTTTCCAGAATAATACCTTTTATTATTGGTACCTAAATTTTGCCTACACACAGTTATTAAATTACAAATACTTTTAAAACGTGTGGAACTTTTCTGATTTTGTATTGGTTCAAATACAACTTTTTTTAGTTTTATTTAGATACTTTAATCAAAATCTCATTTTACTTTTATTACTTGTAAACTTAACAAAATATGCAAAAACACACATATTACCAAAATGATGACATCACCCCTTTAAAATCTAAGTTTTTTATCAATGATTCACCACTTGTTGGGTATCTATATTGATTATATAGTTCTTCGATATCCATATTTGTACCACTTGAAGCATTTGAAATCTTGCACTTTTTGCGAGGCTGATGACATTTTGTACTTCTTTCAATATCTGAGAGAGATGGAACTTTTTTCTTCAGCATGATTGGCTCCATTAAAGATCCAGCAGTAATCAATTTACAAAATGAACATTCCTGCCTAACTGGTTTCTCAACTGGATATAGAGAAACTGAAAAAAAAAAAGGGGAGAGATAAAATTGATAGATAAAATGTTAAATATTAAGTGAAGTTATTATTAGTTTACTTGGTTTAACAATTTTTTAACTTATTGGTTAAGAAAAGCAGCTTTGAAATTTAAATTTACAATTATAGCTGAGTAGCTCTGTTTTAAACTCGACTACTTAACCTATGTTTTTCAGTTATATGAGCCAAATAATTGTAGACAACATGATGGAATGATTTTTATTTCACTATTAAATAACTTTGCATGTACTATGGTAACAAATAAGTGTGCTATGTTTGAAATTATCATTCTGTCAAATTTTGTATAATTCCAATAACAATTAAAAAAGCAAAAAGAATCTGTCAGATGACATTGGACAGTACAATAAAAATTGATAATATTGAAAACATTTTTTTGGCTTTTTACAAAAATAAATTAATGATTAAGGGCCATACCTTTCACTACCATGGGTACACACATCACTATACAAATTTTGATATTAACTGCTTGTCAGTATGGACTTTTGTAATGCCACTAGAGTACCCAAACTACAATCTCTCAGACTTTTGAGATTCAACTTTTAAATAAGTAGTGAAGCTTGTTAACAGTGTCTTTGTTGCCATTTATTTATCTAAACACTGAAGTGATTTAGTTAATTTAATAATCAATCAGCATGAAAAACTGAATAACTTGGAATAAAAAAGTAGTTAGGCTGGGAAGTAGTACTACCTACTTATAGTGAAAAACTTGTAACCACGTGTCTTTCATTGTGCATCTAAAAATAAATGTGGTATTGGAAGAGTAGTTTATCTGTGAAGGTGGTAATAAAAGAATAAAAAATTATGTGCACTGTGTTTCAAGTATAATAACCAATCTGCATGAAAAACCTAATAAAGAATAAAACAAGACTTCAATGTAGCACTACCTACACTTATAGTAATATTGTAGAAATATAGATGCTGTTCTGAAAGCTAATGGTTTTCTGGCTTGTTGATAACTTCATCAGTTAAGTTTCTAATAAGAAAACACATATAAAGCGTCATCTACCTTGTGCTTTAACCAATTCCCTTTACTGATTTCACTGATTCAGAGAATTTAGGAACCCCATCATATCAGCGACTCACTCAAAATGAAACTACATGTTGGGTTTATTTCTGTAACCAATGAACAGTGATAAGTATCAATGCTGTTTTTTTGTACTGACTGAACTTCACTTTTAAAATGTTCAACATTTTAAATAGAACAAAAGTGAACAAGCCTATTGTTAATAGTTAAGAACCTAATGAACCATCTATGATGTATACCATAACCTTTAGTTTTCATTACACATCAGATTGCCAAGAATCTTTATGGTACTTAGATGTTATTTTTTTTTCTACCAATATCAATTAACCTATAAAAATGTTACTTTGAATATACTTTTAATATTGTTGTTTCAGAAAGTTTACACTGATCTGTACAACTCTGAAAAACAAGTCATCAAAAATTATCTGTTAAGAGGTAGTTCTACAAGTTTATCAAGAGAGACACTCACTCACAATAAAGGTGATCCCACCTTGTATTTAAAAATGAACCACTACAGACAGAAATATCTTTGACTACAAGTCACAACATGAAGGTATAAACCAAAAGAGGAAATGACTGGTCTAAAGAAAGCCTGATATTTAAAATGCATCTACAAAAACAGTGGTTTTGTCTTTTGGTATTTTGTAAGTTAAGGTAAATGTAAAACATTTATTCCTCAGCAATACAGCAAATGAATATTTTTAATAAATACTGGAATAGGTATTCAAAATACCTAGCAATGGGCATTTTCTGTTCATCCATTTGCAATGTATTAGTTACTTTGTATAGAAAGTGTAAAAATTAAAATTTTTCTTTTTAGTTGCATAATGTGTACATAGCTCTTTTCTAAACAAGTTTCTATATGTATAGTACAACAACATTTATAACCTTATCAATGATGATCCAAAATCAACTTTCATAGAAAGCATTAAATCAACAAATTTCAGCTCAGAACTTACATAATCCACTTGTTTTTGAATGTGAAGTTTTCTTTATATAATTAGTTTCTGTATCAACATGCCACTGTTTAACAACTTCTTCTGCCCAGCCTTTTGTCTCTATAGAACTTTCTTCTTTTGTTGAAGACTCTTGTAGCTCTAGCTTCTGTTTAATTTGGAAAACACCTAATGGCTTTGAAAGGAAATGAAATTTGTGTTCTGATATAAAGATTACAATCCACTTTATCAGCAATTTAAAACAAATGTTGTATATAGGTTTAGTGAAACAAAGATTTAAAAAAAAGGTTTACCATTTTAACAACAACACTTACACACTGAAAAACTACTAAACAAAATGTGTTAAGATGAGACAGAATACTTAGATCTAAATTACAGTATGTTTTTGATACAAAATCCTGTCTGCTAGTTCTAAAAGTTTACTGTGCCTTTAATATTAACATTTTGCTATGTTTGCAAAACCTATAGATCACGGCAAGCTTTTAAATATTTCTTTCTAAATCATAACACAAGTGAAAAAAAACAAAAACTTTGATCAGATTTAGCAGATTAGAAACACCAGTCTAAACCGTTTTCTTGTCACACACTGAGATAACCATCATAACATTAATCTAGTTTTTACCGAACTCCATTTATAACAACTTTTTGCTTTCTTCCATCTAGCTCATTTTCTATTCAATGAGCCAATCCCCCACACCAACAGATACGTTTTAAAAATGTCTTTTGTGTAGCACCTTGTCAAATCCTGATTTACTGGTATAAAATCTGATTAACAGAAACAGACTTTGGTAAACAATTTATCGGATGATTGAAAGAAGAAAAAAAAAACCAACAACAACATACAATTAAAAAATTTTTTTGATATCTTTCAAACATTTAACAGTAATTTCCAAATTAAGTTCACTGAAGAATACATCAACACTTTTGTTTTACAAGGGCCTGAATCACACAATGTTAAAGCTTAATTTTATCCATTCAACTCCAGTACAAAATGCAATACCATGTAATCACACACTGAAAAGGGATTTTAGTAACATCTTAATTTCATAGCTATTTGATAATGCTTTTCTACTTAAATCTTTTCTGTATAAATTAATTTAAAAAAAAGGTTAAAATTTTTTGTTTTACTAATTCTCCTTTCTGACTGGTTCTGTGTTGGGAAGCAGCTTATGTCTTAACTTTCATTATGTGAAATCTTTTCATGGTTTCATGTACACTTTAACAAAATTTGACCACAGTACTTTATAAACTCTTGTAGTTGTTTAACTGCGAGATACGTGGGTTAACATTTTGAATAACATACTATCTTGTTTTCAGATATTTATTTTTCCACCAATCTTTGGTAGAAAATAAGTGTCTAAAGTTAAATGTCTAAGCTTGTTCTTTTATAATTAATATTTTTAAATCCATAATTAACTTACTGTTATTGATGTTTCAGTTAGATCTAAGAATCTTAAATCTTTGTAGCACATTAACCATCTTATTGAGGCATTGGTGATACCCTTATTAACTGTAAAAGAAAAAAATTAAGTCTTATTTTAGTGCATTATCACAAACTGACGATAATGGAGAAAACTGCTTAGAGCTTTTCTTTAGATTACAACTGGTAAGTTCACATAAAAACACTAAATATCTGTTACATGTAACTATCACTTTAAGTATAACAGGATTTTGACAGAAGATACATATGTATTGAAAATTCAAGTACAGTGACCAGAAAATTAAATACAACTTAGTACAACAGATGACACTTTATACGTAAATTTTGTTTGAAAAACAAAATGATACATACGTCTAAAGTACTGTATTTAGTTACGAAGTATACATACATCTGTAATAAATCATACTATGTATTTCCCTACAAACCATACATACATCTTTCATATACACATACCACATTTACCTGTAAAGCATATATACATCCGTTCTATACACGTACCACATTTACCTGTAAAGCATATATACATCCTCTATCATTTACCTGTAAAGCATATATACATCCGTTCTATACACGTTACATTTACCTGTAAAGCATACACATCCGTTCTATACACTTTACATTTACCTGTAAAGCATATATACATCCGTTCTATACACGTTACATTTACCTGTAAAGCATATATACATCCGTTCTATACACGTACCACATTTACCTGTAAAGCATATATACATCCGTTCTATACACACCTGTAAAGCATATATACATCCGTTTCTATACACGTACCACATTTACCTGTAAAGCATATACATGTATCCCACATTTACCTGTAAAGCATATCCCACATTTACCTGTAAAGCATATATACATCCGTTCTATACACATCCCACATTTACCTGTAAAGCATATATACATCCGTTCTATACACATCCCACATTTACCTGTAAAGCATATATACATCCGTTCTATACACATCTTATATTTACCTGTAAAGCATTCATACAGTTTGTAGTATAGACATATTTATGTTACTTACCTGCAGCTTATGTTTCATTTCTATGTAAGATTAAAAAAAAGAAAAATTCTGTATTCTAATCTGAAACATTCCAAATCTACTTGAGGTGTTACTTTTTCAGCTAAATAATTTATTGTGTTTCACAGAATAACACTGTATTGAATTTCTTCAGGTTTAAAGATTATATCAGGTTTTCTCAACAGCCATGTGTTACTTACAAATTCTGCTGCCCAACATGTTGGGTTGGTTGTTGTAAGTCTGGGAGATTGTTTAAAAACACTATAACTGTAGGTTAAGGAACAATTCAAGCATTGTTTGACATGTATTAAGTGAATGTAATGAGGATTGAAATAGTGCACAAGTTAGCTCTGAGAAATCTTTCTTACAATTAATTCTAAATCACATTATAATTAACTTATAACTAGCTCTGACATTTGAAGTTAAACTGTCATATTTCTGAAAACATAGTTTATCTTTTACTTTTCTGATAATGTACGTGCATAGTGAACTATGGAAAGACACAAGTGATTGAACTTAGTGCTAGAAATAATTATTTAATAAATTAAGCATTTTTTTTTCTCTGACCAATTGAAATAAAAGCAAGTTTCATTAGCAAGCACCTCTGTTCATAAGGAGATAATGTATGTTATAATGGTGACCTGTTTATCTTAAAAGCTGTCAGGCAGTGGGTTTTAAACTGAATTTCAAATAATTGTGCATCATTTTGAGATATATACTTTTAAAACAAATGTTTCCTTTCTTACTCTTTGAGTGGACTTCCTAAAATACTTTATTTTTTAAAACAAACTAAATACATCTGGAGAGAACCCCTCCTACTGGCATAGCCTAAGTAATATTAGTAAGCACAAAGCTACTGTGGTGTGTTTTTCATAGACTAGTATTCCTAAAAGTCTAATTACTTGTTTATCAAATACATTGAATTTGATATAAATTTATTTTTTATGGGATTTATTTAAGACTCATACTACATGACAAATGAAGCGTAGTAATATGGTAAATATGTACATATCAAACAAGGTGATATTATTGGTGATGTATTTGTAAAGCTGGACTTGTCTTAAGTTGTAATTTTTCCAAAGAAAGTTAATTTTGGAATACAAAGGAAATAAGAAGAATAAGAAAGGAAAAAAAAAGATCCTTTGTTCACTGAAAACAAAGTTCTGATTCTTAGATTTGTGTATGGGAAAACCTTTTCTTTTTACATACCTTTGGCTTGGATTCAGGATTCCGAGTTTAAGTTTTAACCCACTAGTACTTGCCAATAACTCAAACTACTGTAAATCCAGTAAGAACTCAAATTACTACAAGTTTAAATATGGCAATATTCAAGTTCACACCAATTTTAGAAAATGGACAGAAATGTCCAGTTTAGAAAATGATCATATCATTTCTAAATGATTTCAGTTTTATAGAATAAATGATTAGAACTTAAGATATATTATACATAAGAGAAACCATGAAAAACTCACACTCACACATACAAATATAGATATTGATTTGAGTCACATAAAATTATGTACTGTCAGTGAGAAAATACTTAAATTTTTTGTGAAATTATAATTTGTTTGCAGATTTTAAGTTTTGTTTTATCACATTACATATACATATTTAGGAATAGTACAAATCTTTAATGGCTTGTGACAATTTTCTGATCTCAGCTGAAACACAGGACAATTATTTTAAGTAACAGTTGAAATTGATGTTATTTTAAGAAATATTCAATCATGAACCAAATGACAGCAGTGTTCTCAAGTTAAAAACATATAAGCTTACATGAAAGATCTAAATAATGTAGAAAAGGAGATCCTCTTGCATACATTCGACATGGCAATGTTAGCAGCCTAACGGCTCTGTCAGTCAAGTTGTTGTCTGCTAAGACCAAGCGTTGTAGCCTGAAATAATCTGCAGTTCATTAGGTACTATCTGTGACCATACACACAAAAATACTATACATTGTGTGTTGTGTGTGTACATTAGTATTTTTAGTGTTCAAAAATTATTCAATAATTTGTATTAATCAAATAGTCTGACATTCAACTTGTTTCTGAATTCCATTATTGTAAAATAGAAATACTAGAGCAGTTTCTATATTCACAAAAGTATTAAATTATATTATACAGTTTAGGATGTGATTACCAAAAGTCACACAAATGTGAATGCAAGTACTCCTACATTACTGCATTATCTTCACAAAGTTTCTGGGCAAAATATTCCTAAATAATTGTAACCACAATGTCTTTCCTGCTGTGCAGTTTATGACAGGCTTTGATATTAACACTGAAACAATGTCAGATGAAAAGAAATCTATACAACAGATACCTTTTAAATATATAATTTGATTGGCCTACTTATGTCTATATACAAATATACACACATGATGTTAAAAAAACAAAAAAAAGTTGTAATACAAATTAAGACTATGGTCACTAAGAATGTCATAGATAATGTGAAGTGTGGACACTAGGTACATTCTAAAAGTTGGAATACATTGTATAATTTATTAATAAGAAATATGGTAATATCTAATTAAGATCAGAACTATACTATTTTCGTTAACTGAAAATGTATTTTCAAAACACCTTGTTACTTAATTTCTGCAGTGCATATTGGTGTATAAAAAACACTACTACTAAAAATAAAAGACATTATAACACAAAAATATTGTTTTTATTTAGACACAGTTTTGCTTTAAAGCTTTTTTAGGAGTAATACTAAAAAACAAGCCAAAACTGACAATATAAAGCTTTGAATGCAAAAGACAGATGTGTGAACATGATGAAAAGGAAAAGACCAGTTCTAGCTGAAGGCAGAGAGCCACAGCTATGTAATGGAGAACAGTTGATCAGAAAAGAGTGAGATGCTAAGGCATCAATTAATGGAACCCCAAGAGACAGCATTCCTAACATAAACCTGATGGAGAAAAGACCATTTTCTAAGCAGAAAACAGTTCAGTCAAGAACTGTCCCAATATGGAAGGTTCTGAGTTTAAAAACAAGAGGTCCTGAACATCTGTTGCAGAAAATAAGTGAAAAAAAATAATAATTTACTGTTTAATGTACATAAAACTGTTAAAAGTTAAAAACAAATTTTGTAAACACAAAAATAACTAATTTATGTTATAACACACATAAGGAGTTTTAGAACATTGCTTCTTATGTAAGGAGTTTTCATAAAATTTCTACTATAGTACCTATATAAAAATGCCTGAGTCAACAATTGTCCTCTTTACTGACTTTTAATATTTCCTACAAATCAAAGTATTCCAATGATACATGATTAGTTACCTCTTAAGTTCCCTGATGTGACTTATCAAATCATGACCATCTCCAAGATGGCAGCTGGTTAAGTCGAGATCAATTACATAGTGTGTTAATTGAATAATGGGATCACAATATTCATTAATCATAAGAAGGTTTTTTCTTAACCACAAATGATGAAAGCACCTGCTCTTTGTAAGCATCGACGAACAGCTGGATCAGTTTTGTTATTATAACTTCTTGTCCTGTAAATGCCCCTAAGTGAGCAGTCAATTTAAACAAAATTTCTCCAATGACGTCTGGAAATCCTATCAGAGATTCAACATTCAAGATGTTTTTTGCAATAAAATTCAATGAGTAAGAAAACAGAGTTGGAACAGAACTTTTGCTTTCAACACCTCTCTTCCTATCACCTGCAGGCTTAAGACTACTACATGAAATACAAAACTGTGAATACAGACTGCTGGAAAGATTACTGCAGCAGAAAAACTGATGCTTCACTGTTTCATTTCTGATCATAACATAGTCTGGACGATAACGTGGTATCAATTTCTCACAAGTTTCATTTCGTACAAGTTGTAATTTTGTGAAATGGCCTTCACTGAATGTGTATATAACTGGCGAGAAAAAACTTTCATGTTCCATAACAAATTTTTTTTGCACTAGCTGCTAAGAAGATCGTCACTTATGTTTCACTGATTTTGTTCAGTCCAGATCTAAAAAATGTTGAAGTGGATACAAGTTATTTGAAAACATTGTAAGTAACAGGTTTAATCACAAACATGTCTTTATGTTTACATAATAAAAAACATGCCAGTAAATAATAATGAATTTAAAAAATTGGAAGTCAAATATAATTCTTATGTTTGTCACTTTATTTCATTGATATTTAGCCTTACTTTTGAGAGAGAAAGTATGAAATTACAAACTTTCACACATGCTGTCAGCTAAAGTACAACAGTGGTGATTATAAACATTTTATAAGATCAAATTTACAAATTGTCATATGCAACTTCACTGGCCTTTAAGATGTTTTAATACTCTATTTTCCTTGCAGATTTGTTGCTTGTCTTGCTAGCTGGTAGAAAGAGGTTGCAATTTGCCAGATCAGAAATCAGGAATGCACTGGTTACCATGAAGATTTTGCTAATGGCCTACATTAATAAATGACAAAAATAGGGAAGTAATCAATAACAAGATAAAAAATAAAAATAATTTTAAAACTATATATTTTTTTTTATTTCATGCAAGAAAAAATAAACATAAATATGACACTACAGGACTTTTAAGAAAACAATTTTTATTAACATTAATCCTACTGGTTATTAATAATCAATCACTAATGTGTTATCTAAAAGCATGTTTTGGTTTATTTAAATTAAATTTCTTTGCATTCCGTTATTTGTTGTTGTAACATACATGATTGTAAACACTTTTATTAAGAAATGAATTTTAAGTAAAGCATTGTTAAAGTAAAACATGTTCTACAAATTAATTTAAACATTGTTACAACAAAATAAATTTATTTTTATAATTCAGTGACCTTGACTATCTTGTGAACAACTTCCATTTCTACTGGTGTAAAAAATAAAATTATAAATGTGATGTACTCATAAATGTGCACTGCAGAACATACATCAACACAACAAACTATATTTTTTTGTTCTAACCAAAATATCTGTCACAACATTGAATTAGGAATTTTAACACAAATGTTAAAGTTCAAGCATTGCATTAAACAGTTTTAATTTTATGTTTATAAAGCCTAAGTTTTCAGCATTGGACCAATAAGAACACAGTGTTGCAGGCTGTAATACCACATTCATCAGCTATAGCACAAGCTTTGAATTTCATTCACTGTTGGGAAAAAATGCAAATAGTTTCCTTTTTTTTTAAGTTGAAAATTATTACTTTTTCTTTTTTTATAAAAATGTTATGTTTGGGAAAGTAATGAAACAAAGTATCTTCAACATGTGTAAAACCAATTCTACTTCTAATTTATTCTTTAACCAAAACTTTTTTTATGACTAAAGGTTAAAATACTTAGAATCAACAAAAATAAGTTCCAGCCACGTAAAAATTATACAAACAATCATGTGATGTGATAGAGACAAAGACAAGGTTCACATTTTGAGAATGTGACATAGACAGTAACTGAACTGGTCTGGATCTTTAAAGACATTTCTTAAAGAAATTGAAGTGATGGTATTATCCTCTCATAGCTGATTTATGTACTTCTAATATTCACCAAGTGCTTTTGTAAACTGAAACATTATTATTCATTTTAGGATTATTTGTGCAAAGCAACATAGGAACTATCTGCTCATAGGTTTCTCTGATTAAGAAATGTTAGTAAACAGTATCCACTGCCAACTCTTAGGTTATTCTGATCTAACCAAACAGTTAGATTTAACATCCATCCTATTGTACTTCCACAGCATATTAACCAGCACAGTCAAAGCACATTAACCATTATAATTCATACAGCTCAAACACAAACAAACAAATTTTTAAGTTATGAGGTTTTCTAGAGAATGCACTAGAATGTCAATAAAACTAACACTTATTCTTTGATGGAATGTTTTTTGGCTTGTTAGCTCGAATTACAAAATTCTGCTGGATAAGTATACAGATGTGAAATGATATATTTAAAATTAATTAAAAAAAACATTTAATTTTTAGATGGACTGACCTTTGTGAAGGAGATATTCTAACATTACTATATCTTTTTTTTAATGTCATACTCACAAGGAATGATAAGTTATTCAGTGATAGCATTAATTTTTATACTGAAAAGTGTGACACTCAAATTACAGCCCTGAGAGACTCCAAGTTCCTGTAGAAAAGAACGGGAAAGTGTAAAACCCACACAAACTCGGAATCTCCTGTCCATTAAAAATTTTTAACAAAAATGGGCAAATGGCCATTTAACCCACATAAGTGGAGACCTCACAAAATGTCATACCTCCATGTTGTATCATAAGCCTTCTCAATGTCAAAGAATATTAATACAAGATGTTGTCAATTGAGAAAGGCTTCTCTGATTGACATTTCAAGTTGAATCAGGTGGTCCATGGTGGAGTGCTGTTGTCTTAATCCACACTGGGTGGGTGAGAAGAGGTTGTTTGATTCAAAGAACCAAACAAGATGAACATTAACCATCCTCTCTAAAGTCTTACAGAGACAGCTTGTCAAAGCAATTGGACAGTAGTTTGAAAGAATCTTGGGAACCTTCCCAGGCTAAGAGAAAAGTAGGACAATAGCCTGGTGCCAGGCATCAGAAAAAAACATTTTCCTGCCAAATCTGGTTAAAAACAATCAGAAGAATAGCAAGAAAAGCAGGAGATAGATGGTGCAGGCTTTCATAGTGTACATCATCAGGTCCAACTGATGTACTGCCAGACCGATGAAGGGCCAGTTTGAGTTCCACCAGTGTAAAGGGGCAATTATAGTCATAGAGATAATCAGCTCAAAAGGAAAGAAGTATTCTCTCTGCCAAAGTCTTGATGGCTAAGAAGATGGAGGATGAAGTAAAAGTGCTAGATACCTGGCAAAAGCTTTCACCTAGAGCATCAGCAACGCCCCAGGTATCAGATACTTCCTGGCCGTCAGAGAGCAAGATTGAGAGGGGGGACAGAATTACATTACCCACTGACCTTTCAAATCTTGTCTCATGACTTTGGAATTGGTGGTAGATGATATGCTAGTTATGAACTTAATCCAAGAGTCCTTCTGGTTTTGATGCCTTACCCACCAAGCATGTGCATGGGCCTGCTGGAAAGCGATGCAGTGCAAGTGTATGGGATACCTATGACATGTTTATGAGCCTTCCATGCTATGTGGTAGGCAGGATTTCACCACAAACGAGGATATCATGGAAAACATGTCAAGTTTTTAGGAATAGGTTGAGCAGCTGCCTGTATAATAGTCAGTTACTGTTGCCACACAGTCGTCTACTGATGGCTTACAGACAATGGCAGGGTAAAGTTCTGCGAGAGCAGTGAAAGAGGACCAGTTTGCTTGATTTAGCTTCCACTGGGACATGCAGGTTGGGTAGCATCAACCACGACTAGTCTCTCTCAAAATTACAGGAAAATGATTGCTGCCTTGTGGGTTATTGTCAACCCTCCATGAAAAGTGGGAGAATAGTGAAGAGGAGCAAACTGAGTAAAGAAGTAAGCAGTAAAGAACTGATTAGGTACATGAAAATAAGTATAAGAACCAGTATTGAAAAGAGAAAGGATGTGATCAGAGAGCATACACTCTATGGAGCAACCCCTCCCATCAATATCAGCAGAGGGGATGATGTCCATTAAAGTCCCCCAGGATTAAAAAGAGAGACAGCAACTGTTCAATGAGAGCATCAAGGTCTAATTGATCATAGGTCTCTCCAGACAACAGGTAGAGAGAACAGTGATGGTATGACCCAAGGAAACACAGATGGTTACAGCCTTCAAGAGTGTGTCATGTGACAAAGACAGGGTGGGCACATGCTGATCATCTGACAGAGGAACCTCTCCATGCACTCATTTATCACACAGCCTGGCATTTCTGTACACAGAAAATTGCAGAAAGATGACTGTATCTGCAGGTTTCAGAAATGTTTCCTGTAAGAAAGACACACAGAATGGTAGGAAGCAATCAGTGCTTCAACGTCATCCAGATTAGAACGTAAACCTCTACAGTTCTATAATATCAAGGTGGCCATTTTTATTTATGTGCAGGCGAATTGGGTGGAGAGCCCTTCTGTTTACAACATCTTTTTCTTTATTGTCTTTATTTATGGGAGGTCTGTAGACCTCCATGGATCCTGCCCTGGGTCAATTGGGTGGGTATTTGTTGTTGGAAGAGGATTCCTTCAACTGAGGATGTGAATGAATGATTGTTTTGCATCTTAGGGTGGTAGAAGATGTATCCATAACCAGAACCAAAAGAAGTGAATCTTGTGGTTTGCTGGAATGTATGTTAGGGACAGAGATGAGTGTTGATGTTGATTCATCAACTTTTTAAACCATGGAGGTCAAAAGACTTTTCATTTGGTTTGAGAACGATTCTCTTGGAGGCAGAAAGAGATCTGTAGTAGTGGAACAAAGTGCTGCAGCATACATCCAAGATGAAGTGGTGGACAGCAACTTTTGAGCTTCAGAATAAGTAATGTTTTGAATCATTTTCAAATGTTGCACCTCTTTTTCTTCCGACCATTTAGAGCAAGAATGAAAGTAGGACGGGTGAGAGTCATTGCAATTGATGTAATTAGGGTCCATTTCATGTTCATAGGCATCATGGTCCTTGCCACTGCAATGAGCACACATCAAGGAACCACAACATGATGTCTTTGAGTGATCAAACAGCTGACAATGGAAATATCTGAGAGAGTTTGGAATGTATGGCCATACTTTGCAATTAACATAACCTGGCTTGATGGTAGCAGGTGGATGTGGTGATCTAAATGTCAGAATGAGGACATTGGTTGGCATCATAATTCCATCTTTGCAAATGGAGATACACCTCACTGCAGAAACTCCTTGGATGGAGAAACCAGCAAGAATCTCTGACTTGTGGATGCTCTTCATAGCTTTTTAAAAATTTTACCTTTTCTCATCCTAGTGTCTTCAGGATACGGGTAAAAAAAATCTGATCTTTAACTTAAGTTATTGGATAATCTTTTAAACTTCAATAAGATCACCTCTTATCTTTTTTTTAGAGAAAACAAGTTGAGAGATCACACCTCCCCATAGAACAAATTTGGAAAGAAAGTATCAGGAGAAAGTGACACAAAGTTGTGGTAAAATATTAACAGGAAAATTAACAATAACATTTTACCATTTGCACTCTCATATTTTTCATCAGTTTATAGTGCAATTATCATAATTTATTTGTATTCTATCATGCTATGCTTACTGTAAAGAATAAGAAAGGTTGCAACTGTTACGTTACTTTTTTTACCAGATAAATCCGTCACTATTGACTTTTTCTTTTTGAGTATCATACCATACTATAACCATTCCAGCTCTAACAACATCCTATAGCCATCCTTTAACCCTCTCCAGTAAGTGAATACCATTTTCCTTAAATATGCACAGTGAGGCCTAATAATAATTTGTATATTTTTTTTAATGTAATTAGTGTTTGTAAATACGCTCTTAAAATCTATTAGTTTTACAACAACCCAAAGAATTTTACTTTAATGGTTTGAGTTACTTGTCCATCACTAGGCCAAAACCATTTTCTTCAGTCATAGTATTTATCATGATTCATTATATACACTTAAGAGTACTGCATGTGTGGAACTTCTTAATTATATATGTAAAAACAGGATAAGGGAAGCATGAATTATGTCACCATATGAGTGTAGGAAGATTTAAAACTTCTTTGAACTTTGCAAAAGTGATATTAGAAGTAGGGAAGTAGAGACCAACTCATCATATATGTAAGGGAGGGGTTAGTTAAGTTATTATTATTATATACTGCACAGGAATAGGTATTTGGTGAATGATCTGTTATTTCCAAGAGCCCAATCTCAGGCAGGTGTGTTTGTATGTTAAGTTTTTGGGTACGAATTTCTTCATTTACTTATAAACAGAGCACCAGTACTGTAACCCTGTTCAATATTGACCTGGGGTCAATATCACAAAGTTTTAATACTTGATTCTCACACTCAGGTTTTGAAAGTATCACTAAGTCTTGTCTCTCTTACTGTATAAGTCAACTGATTTCTCATTTTTCATGAAATCATTTTGCTTGTTTGATGGCTATCATGTTCTGAAATAAGTTTAACCTTGCAGTCAATGAGATACCCTGTGCAGCCAACAGATTCATTTGGAACTCTGCATACCTAACCTTACACAAAAGTAGCTTAAGCAAGTCACATTAATTTAACTTACTTTAAATAAACAGTGCTGCTTTTTACATTCTGCAAATTTTCTGCATTCAAATACAAACTACACATTGAAAAAATGGTTAATTTGCAAAGCTAGTTTTCCTCCTCAATTTGTATGAACCAAATAATTTATATCCAAATGCACTGATTTTACTATAGGGTGGCCCGTAAGTCCCTACCCATCCACATATCTTATGTATACAGTGTATCTGTGTGCTGTCCCTCATTCTCGCTGCATAATATTATGTGATGCCATGTTTTGCGAGATTTTCCTCAACATAGCAGGGGTTATTGTTCCAAATGCCACAGTAACAGCTGCCTTCAACTCATCATTAGTATTATAAAGTTGTTTATAATAACATATGGATGGGTAGGGACTTACGGGTCACCCTGTATAATTAAGGGTCATTTGCAAAATATTTGTGTAACTTATCTATCAATTATTCTGTAGCACCTCGACATTTTTTATACAGCTAACATAAAGTTTTGGAAAACATGGGACCAATTGGTCAACCTTGGTTGTTTCATTCCCTAAACAAAACTGAAACTATTAACAAATAAATAAATATCTTAAAGGCAGCCCTTAGCATTCATACACTTATCAAGCTTTTTATTAAGCTCAAATAAATTTACAGCCTCCACAACATCTGAAGGCAACCCATTATAATTACCAACCATGCTGTCAGAGATATAACACTTTCTTAGCTAAACATGACTCCTGTCATACCAAGATTTGAGTCCCCTAGTCCTAATTGTTCTCTCTGTTAAATATGAAAAAAGATGATGCATCATCACTATCAATTCCATATAAAATCTTAAAAATCTCAATAATATGCCCGAACTTTTTTGAGAGATTTCAATCTCTCCTCGTATGACAACCACTCCATCCCAGGCACCATTCTAGTGACAAGTTGCAACTTCAAATCATATTTGCCCTACCACTAGTCACAGCACACCACTTGTATGACTCAAGACTTAACAATCACACCGAGATCCCTTTCTTTCATGACACTATTAAGGTTATTCCCAAACAAATTATACTTATAATTTAAGTTACTATTAGAATCAATCTTTAATACTACTATTACTAATACTAGAACTAATTAGAAGTAGTATCAGTATTACAGAGTAAATTACTGACCAATGGTAATAATATCGATAGTTAACCAGTTATATTATACACCAAAATGGTGAAAAAAATAAAGTAGTTTATAAGAAAAATCAAAACTCACTGCAACTGCAATTTCTTTACTGATAAGCTCTACATATCCAAAACGTGAGAAAAGAAAAAAATTACGTTCTCACTTAAATTCCATAATAAGACTCAACCGTGCAGCAAATCCTGTTTAAACGTTGGCGAAATTTCGCAGACGAATAATTAAGCGCCCTCTGTCGTCATTTATAATTTTCGATATTTAGGTCCTTTGAGTGGAGTAGTGTAAGACTAGAGGGAAGGCAGCTAGTCATCACCACTCACCGCCAACTCTTGGGCTACTCTTTTACCAACGAATAGTGGGATTGATTGAACATTAAACGCCCCACGGCTGAAAGGGCGAGCATGTTTGGCGCGACGGGGATGCGAACCCGCGACCCATGGATTACGAGTCGCACGCCTTAACCCACCTGGCCATGCCGGGCATCCTGGGAGGGTTAGGTACAATCTTTCTCCTGTATGTTGCATTACGATTGATTTAATTATTCGAACTATAAACCCTCAATTTATCTAAATTTATATAGATAAAGTTATTAATTGATGTAAAAATATAATACAATATTTGTAATAAAATACAGAATATATGTAATTTTTTACTCATTTTGATTTTCATCATATTCCACGATTTCTTCTTCTTTTTTATCATCTGGTTTGTTTGGAATTAAGCACAAAGCTACACAATGGGCTATCTGTGCTCTGCTCACCACGGGTATCAAAAACTAATTTCTAGCATTGTAGGTCTGTAGACATAGCGCTGTGCCACTGGGGGCTTTTTTACATCAATAATGCGTGTGTGTGTTTTCACACAGCAAAGCCGCATCAGGCCATCTGCTGAGTCCATCAAAGGGAATCGAACCGCTGATTTTAACGTTGTAAATCCGTAGACTTACCGCTGTACTAGCGGGGGACATCATTAATGCATTTTTTATTCTCTTTTCTCCAAACATGTGTATAGAAATCTTGAAATTGGTTATGTTACGCAACTAATAATTTTGAATAACTCTAAAAACAGTTTTCTGTTTTTCTATAAAAAGAGACCTAATGTAATGAATTATAAAAAGGATATAAAGTTTATTAATTTGTTTTTTTCTTTCTGTCATTGTTAAACTTTATTAAATGAAGCTGATATTATTTTTACTTTTTGTCCCATTGCTTATGTTGTAAAAGTACAGAAAATGACCATTGTTCCCTTCAAACTTTGCTTTTGTGACCTGGGTAATGAAATTTAGAAATTAACCTATTTTATATGTAAAAACGGGCAAATTTGCACATTTTCATTTACATAAGGTCTGAATAAAACAACATATGAATAAAGATTTACATGTGTTTATACTAAAGTTATACAAAAGTGAACAAAAGTGTTTAGAAGTGAATAGTTTTTTTGAGATTTGCGACTTTAATTTAAATCACTTTCTTGTATTATCCCCCAAATATAGTCTCCCATCATGTTTTCGTTATACGCTCCTTGGTAGCGGCGTTTATAGTCCAGTATATCTTGGTGGAAGCGCTCGCCTTGCTCCTTTGTGTATGCTTCCATGTTCTCCTTGAATTTATCAAGACGAGCGTTAAGGATATGGACTTTCAGGGACATTCTGTAGCCAATTTTGCCGTGTTCTTCACCAAAACCTCAACCAGTTCCACAAAATTTTCGACCTTGTGGTTGCCCAAGAAGCCCCGCCTCACTGCGACAAAGCTATCCCAAGCTTTGCTTTCCTTCCTACTGAGATTCTTGGGGAATTCTGTGCACTTCAGAATCTTCTTTATTTGTGGTCCAACGAAGACGCATGCTTTGACCTTTACCTCAGATAGCTTAAGGAAGAAGTCTCGAAGGTACTTGAAGGCTGCAGACTCCTTATCTCTCTCTCTCTGGGTGTTTGGGTATAAATTTGTATACCCAGGAGGGTCAGGTACACTAGACTTCTTCCTCCTTCCTTTTCATTGTCAGATTGGACTTGTTA
Organism: Tachypleus tridentatus; assembly: GCF_004210375.1. Taxonomy (NCBI): domain Eukaryota; kingdom Metazoa; phylum Arthropoda; class Merostomata; order Xiphosura; family Limulidae; genus Tachypleus; species Tachypleus tridentatus. The sequence continues at coordinate 132,146,938 of NC_134826.1, forward strand.
GTATATTTAAAGTAAATACATGACGACCAGAGTGATGAACATAACTCAGACCTTTTTCAGGGCAATGTCCATGTATATTGTTCTTTCAGATTTTCTTAGTCTAGATTATAGGTGGCCTGTTTTATTTTAGCATTAGTATATATATATATAATTTATTTATATTTATTATTATTATTATTGATTTTTATTAGTTTTTTCTTAAATACTTAATTTTAACATAATGATCTAATGTGTAAGTTTATCGGGAAGAGGTGTTTAGAACCCTCTTCATCATATATGCAATACCTGCCTGGTTCGCATAACAGCTCATTTTTTCTCCAGTTTTTATCGAAATATTTTAATGTACTCTGTAGAAGTCTATCTGGTATTGTTTGTGTATTAGAGTATTTGTACATGAACTTTGAGGAAGTGGTTTTGAGTATTCTATGTGCTATTGTAATTAATGTATTTTGTAATGATTGCAGTTTGGTTTGCAGTTGTTTTTTACTTACGTTAATCCATGCAGGAGCTGCATAGTCTACTATTGGTCTTGTATATGTTTTGTATATTTTAAGAATGTTTTCAGGTGTTGTTCCATAATTTTTACCAATTAGACTCCTAGCATAGTTTATTCTTCGTCAAATTTTAGTTTTTACGCTACTTACATGTTCTACCCAGGTAAGTTTAGAATCACATGTTAGTCCTAAATATTTTGCAGATGTAGCAGTCTGGATGTAGCAAATTGCTACATCATCAGCAAACTATGACGAGTATCCATGATTTGGGTCTTTAAGTGGCATATTATTCACATACATGATGAAGAGAATAGGACTAACCACCCCTTCTTGAGGGACTCCAGCTTCTGGAGTGAAGAACTCCGAGAAAGTTTCCTCTACGTTTATTCTGCATTTCCTATTTTTCAAAAAGTTAGATAACCAGCGAATAATTCCACGCGGTAGTCCCATTTAATGCATACGGAACCAAAGACCATTGTGCCATACAGTGTCAAATGCTTTCTCGATATCGAGGAAGCAAGCGGCAGTGCAATCTTTTTTTTATTAAAGCTATTTATTATAGTTTCAGTTAGCCTAATTAAATGATCTGTTGTTTGTCTGAATTTTCTAAATCCATTTTGTTCCTCATATGACAACCACTCCATCCAAGGCACCATTCTAGTGACAAGTGGCAACTTCAAATCATATTTGCCCTACCACGAGTAACAGCACACCACTTGTATGACTCAAGACTTAACAATCACACCGAGATCCCTTTCTTTCATGACACTATTAAGGTTATTCCCATACAAATTATACTTATATAATTCAAGTTACTATTAGTATCAATCTTTAATACTACTATTACTAATACTAGAACGAATTAAAAGTAGTATCAGTATTACACATTAAATTACTGACCAATGTGGAGAGTCTATTACTTATTATTCGTTCAAGAATTTTGCCTACATAGCTGATCAGGCTGTTTGGTCGATAACTATTTGGCTTATTAGCTGGTTTACCTTCTTTGTGGAACATTAATATATTAGCTTGCTTCCAAGAAACTGAGATGTATCTAGAGTAAAAAGATAAATTAAAGATAGCTAATAGACGGTCAAATAATTTTGGAGTGCCTTTTTAGAGGAGAATTGTTTGTACGCCATCATTTCCTGGTGATTTGTTTTTGGAATTCTTGATTGCTTATCTGAGTTCAGTAAGTGGGATTTTTTTTTGGTGAGCAAAAGAGTATTATAGTCATAACTATTATCAGTGTTATTGTTAGTAATATTGATTGGAATGTATGGTTTGTGTAATTCTATGTTATTTGTTACATGGTTGTTTACTTTGTTGTAGAAATAGTTGTTCATGTCTGGGTCATTATGTGTTTTGTAGTTGATGACTCCATAAAGAGTTGTTACAAATTGTTTCATAAGACCCAATTTTATGTGTAATGGTGGGAACAGGACCTTTTGAATGTCCACTAGTGGCACACACTTGATATTGTGCCTCCCCATAGAGAACTTGTGTTGTAGCCAGTGCGTCCTGTTGTAATGCACTGCGGTGTCCCTGCTGTCCAAAAGGCAAGGCCCGGTATGGCCAAGTGTGTTAAGGCGTTCGACTCGTAATCCGAGGGTCGCAGGTTCGAATCCCGGTCGCACCAAACATGCTCCCCTTTCAGCCGTGGGGCGTTATAATATCACAGTCAATCCCACTATTCGTTGGTAAAAGAGTAGCCCAAGAGATAGCGATGGGTGGTGATGACAAACTGCCTTCCCTCTGGTCTTACACTGCTAAATTAGGGACGGCTAGCACAGATAGCCCTCGAGTAGTTTTGTGCGAAATTCAAAACAAACAAACAAACAAACCCAAAGGCGAAGATAACAAGGAAACTTGGTAACGCCTCCTTGGATAGGTCTATGTGTTCACTTAGGTAGCTAGAAATAAACTGAAGTGGTGAGCCTCTGTATATATATATATATATATATATATTACTATGAAAAGTTCTAAAAAATTCTAAAAGGTTCTTGAAAATTCTCGTAGGTTTTACAACATTCTAGAAAGTTGTTGAAAAGTCTTGTAAGTTCGAGAAAATTCTCTATCAGCTACTCAGCACTGAGTCTACCTGGAATGTTCTGGAAAATGGATAAATTTGAAAACTTCATTATCCAGGTCACAAAAGCAAAGTTTGAAGAGAAAAATAGGTCTTTTCCATTTACTTTAGACGTAAGCAATTGGGAAATAACACTTTCTGCTCAGGAGCAAGAAAAAGTAAAATTTTTGTTACATAGTGTAATATAATTTAAAATTGGTACATAAATCAAATATATAAATGAAGGTGCTACAGTACCCACGGTTTTGACGCCTCCGCATCTTGATTTCCTTACAAATATTTTGGTGTCTTCACGATTCACAGAAATCAAAGATCCGATAAACTAGTTAAGGATCTGTACCGCTGATCAAGTTTAGAAACAAAAGAAATATACTTAATCAACAAATTACTGTGGAGATTATCTAATAAATATCATACAAGGCTCTATATTTGATTATTTTAAAATGCTCTACATTTAAAACGATTATGGTTATACAGTTTTGTGACGGATTTACTGTTTTAATATTGATGTTTGTTTAAAGCTAAATTTAAATTTAAAAATGTACATAACTTATACTGTTAAAACCTGTACTGCGAAACTCCCGTTTATTCATAAAGTTATAGGAAACTGTCGAGTGTAAGAATCAACCATGCACGTGTGTACGTAAACACTGGTGTATTGTCAATATTGTTGTAAAGGACTGAAATTTCTAAAAACTTTCCTCACGCTTATAAATGTAATCAATGCGACAACCCAAGAGACAGCATATATTATTGGTTTGCTATAGTTGTATACTATAAATCTTTGAAGTTATAATTGTGATTAACACTTATTAATCGAGAAACTTCAGATACTTGACCAGGAACGTTTATAGATTTCTAATATTACAAACCAATTAACTTCAGTGGATTTACATTGGACATTACTATTTTTACGAAGACGTTGTATAATTTTAGTGCCGAAAAACTTAACGTGTGGCCAGCTAAGCATGCAGAATTAGTTAACTCCCTGCTAAGTGAATTGTACACACATCAACTTGAAATTAACTCGCTCATAATGAACCATCTATAAGACATAAAAGAAGTTCCAGACTAGAAAAAAAGACTCGATATTGTTTGTTAGTTTTGGAAACTTTTGTACATAGATCATTATTTGTAATAAGCGATACTGTGAGTTGTATTATTGTTTGTTTATTAAAATATATTTATATTAACAAAGAAAGAGAACACTGTGTATCAGTATTGTTGGCAAATATCATAAGCTGGATATACATCGACATTTATTTAATTTCTAAATATGAATTGCAATTCTACTTATTTTCAGGCCATTTGATTTGTAATATTTAACAGTTTATATTAAATAACACATAAAACGACATAAAACAAGTACATTACTATTTGTGTTATGTTTGAAATCAAATTTCAAAGATTGCAACTTAGAAGTATATTTCCAGTGTGGATGAAAACGTATTAATTCTTGAACTTAATTTTTTATTATAAATTTAAATGTATAAAAAAACGACAGCTTTATTTGCTGTTACGATTAATAAAAAGGTATTTTCAGTAACGTTGCTGTTTTATCACAAAGTTACACAATGAGATATTTGCGCTCTGTCCACTGCGGGGAATAGAAACCTGTATTTTAGCTTTGTAAACTAACCGATGATTTATCACACGACTTTTTTCACTTACAATATGAAAGAATCGAAAAAAATTGGCGCCCACTACTTAGGGATTTATAATTTCTTAGCATTTGTTGTCATTTATATGATAAAAAAAACATGCATGTAGTACATTTGTTTATCGTTTTATAAATTCTTGTTTAAATAAAATGGCTTGGCTAGAATCTGGTGATAATCCCACGACAGTTTTTTATTTCCCTCCCCGATACAGTATATCATTCTCTTTCCCTACAGGGCTACCTTTGTATGACAAAATTATGCACATTTCAGTGGTGATATAATCAAAATATGATGTTTTCAATTAAAGTGTTTTGTTTAACGTTATACATAGAAACCTGCAATTGATAAAATTAAATCATCATAAATAAAAATGTTCTTGGAATGGACCAGTTAAATCTCATAAGAAGGCACGATATGGTCAGGTGGTTAGGGCACTCGAATCGCAATCTGAGGATCGAGGATTCGAATCCTCGTCACGCCAAACATGCTCACTCGCCCTATCAGCCGTAGAAGCGTTATAATGTAACTGTCAATCCCATTATTTGTTGGAAAAAATAGCCCAAGAGTTGGCGGTGGGTTGTGATGACTATCTCCTTTTCCGTCTAGTCTTACGTTGCTAAATTACGGACGGACAGCGCAGGTAATCCTCGTGTAGCTTTGCGCGTATTTCAAAAACAAGCAAACAAATCTCATATGGATAAGTTTGAATCTATAAAAGACCAATTTTTGTGATGAACCGATTAGAAATTTTGCGAATTTCAGACCCTGATTGACATATGTGTAATATTGTCTGATTTTACTTTGTTATTAATTGCGAAACATTGAAAGTTTAAAATGTGACTAAGATAATGTCATTCAATCTTTTGTATATTCAGACATTCGATACAGCCCGTTCACTATTTTCTGTATAGAAATTATTTCACAAAAAAATAAGCTAAAGTTACATATTCATGATGTTTGAGACAGGCTTAACTCTCGTTATAATAGCACTATTACTAGTTGTGCTTAATTACTGAGGTAAGCAGAAGATTCTTTCCGTGCAAAATTGTGTTCGAAACTCTTTATTTCACAATAACTACCTCAAGAAAATTTAGAAAAGTGGAATATTTTCCATTTTTTAATCAAATTTTTTGGCAGGGCTTTAATGGTTAACATGCCTTACTGTGAATCTGAGAGTCCCCAGTTCGTGTACCGTTGACCCGGCATGGCCGAGTGTGTTAAGGCGTTCGACTCGTAATCCGAGGGTCGCGGGTTCGAATTCCGGTTGCACCAAACATGCTCGCCCTTTTAGCCGTGGGGGCGTTATTATGTAACGGTCAATCCCACTATTCGTTGGTAAAAGAGTAGCCCGAGAGTTGGCGATGGGTGGTAATGACTAACCGCCTTCCCTTTACTCTTACACTGCTAAATTAGGGACGGCTAGCACAGATGGCTCTCGAGTAGCTTTGCGCGAAATTCAAAAATAACAAATCGTGTCCAGTTATTCTCAGGTCGCGTTTCGCACTTTGGGGCCGTAGGTGTGCTATAAAAGTGACGTTAAAATTCTACTAACCGTTTAGAGTAGATCAAGAGACAGCCATGGTTGCTGTTAATTGTCCTTCCTCTAACATGTCAGTCCAAATATTTAAAAAAAAAAAAATTAATCAAATTTCATAGTCTGAATGTTCGTACTGCGATAAAATACTTTTATTGTAACAAAAATTAGGTCTTAAAATTTTAATTACCAAAAATTTTAATTTCTGGATTACCCCTGTAGTCATTATAATCAAACACTATTTGACATTTGTAGGAAGCCATTTCTTTGTTTTCGTTATATCTTTGAACTAATTTATTAATTGAATTATGTTTAACGTCACTTGTATTTCCACAGAGATCAGAAAATAACACATTCTGTTTAAATTGATACTAATGCTGAAAATCAAGAATTGATATTAAACAATGTAAAAATAAATTGAACACAGTGTGCATTTGTAAATTACTCTGTAGATTTCGATACAATAAAAACACTCGAATTTGGAAATTTATATTTCGTCATGATATGAACAGAGAAGACACTTAAATCTCTACATTTATTACATAAATTAGGTATCTAAGATAGAGATTAGTGAAAATAATTCATTTACATTTGAGTTATAAAAATTTAACCTAGAAAGGTCACTCACTACAACTTTGTTGTGAATTAAGAATTACACTTACATACGTTAGAAAAAGTTTGTATCTTTGTTCCTAGGTAGAGAAAGCAACAATAGAACACTGATCAGAACTAGATCAAATAAACTGTCTGCTTACTTAGAATTGCAGTGTTGGCTACAGAAGACAGCGTTTTCAGTCAGTGGCTCTAACTTCTTTCATTTCACAGAACGACAAATTATTTGTTAAAAGCTTATAAATTGTTAGGAGAATACAGCCCTTTATATTATAATATATAATCCATGTATGTGAAGTACACAGTTGTACACAAAGTTGAAATAAAAAGTTTGAAAGCTCTCAGAATTTTTTGTTTCTCTCGTTTATTTTCTGAATAATTTTTCGGATCAGCAGTTGGGAACTACTGCTTTACAAATATGCAAGCTCCTGATGACGGTCGTACAGAAAGCCAAGTTAGTGGGTAAATAACGAATAATTTGTTTTTGTTTGAAGAATTTTATCAGCCTTCAATTTTATAACCGAACACTTGGACTTCACACATTTGCAGGTAGTTTTTATCAGGTTGATAGCAACTTGTGCAGTATCTTACAATCTGGACACTGACGAAACGACCAAAAACGGGATATCGTTGGCCCCAGACAAAGGTCACTGGTTCCCCTGTAATTCCTCCTCCAGTATGTTCCCCATATAACGCATTCTCGGTGATAAGTTTGCCAACCTTAGTAATAGGCACGTTTCCAACACGAATTTCGAAGTCGTGTAGCCTGTCGTCTAAATCAATAACACAATAATACGTAGATAATAATTAGCACGAATGAAAGTTTCCCTTACTACTGTTAGACTAATTATGGTAAAACAGGAACTTTTATTTGACACAAATGGTAATGATAAAAAAGTTTATATAAAGTTAAATCTCACTAGTCCTACGAAAGTTTATCTTCAGTCAAATGCCACAGTGTGTCCGTGTGCAGTATTTGATTTAAATATGTAAATATAAGGCCCGGCGTGACCAGGTGGCTAAGGTACACGACTCACAATCCGAAGGTTACGGGTTCGATTCCCCGTCACACCAAACATGCTCGCCCTTTCAGCCGTGGGGGCGTTATAATGTGATGATCAATCCCCCTATTCGTTGGTAAAAGAGTAGCTCAATAGTTGGCGGTGGGTGGTAAAGATTAGCCGCCTTTCCTCGAGTCTAACACTCCTAAATTAGGGACGGCTAGCGCAGATAGCACTCATGTAACTTTACGTGAAATTCAAAAATCAAACCAATCTTTAATTCAAATACACAATAAAGAGCATTCTTGTGTTTTAGTTAAGAGGCCTGGCATGGCCTAGCGTGTTAAGGCGTGCGCTTCGTAATCTGAGGGGCGCGGGTTCGCGCCCGAATCGCGCCAAACATGCTCGCCCTTTCAGCCGTGAGGGCGTTATAATGTGACGGTCAATCCAACTATTCGTTGGTAAAAGAGTAGCCCAAAAGTTGGCGGTGGGTGGTGATGGCTAGCTGCCTTCCCTCTAGTCTTACACTGCTAAATTAGGGACGGCTATCACAGATAGCCCTCGAGTAGCTATGAGCGAAATTCCAAAACAAACAAAAAAGATTTTGTTAAACTTCTCGCTTCTATTATACTGAGTGTATCTGGTTTATTGTTTATCAATATTATGTTTTTACGATACATTGTCTTGTACGATACTTTTAAAGAAAATAAAAACAAATCCAACAATCAGTGAATAGGGACAGATCTTGTGTGACGAGCACACTGAGTCTGTATATATTATTTTGTAGTTTGCATAACAATCTTTCAAGTTTACATTTATACAGTGTGTAGTTTTCCCTATGGGCTCAGACTTCTTGTTCGTCCTGTATATAAGGATTGTGTGTTTATGGGCACTGCAGTGTCTAATAACTGCTGATCCCTTATTACATACATACAAAAATATATTTTACTGGAATAAAATTTTACCCTATCGAAAGACAAAGAGTGGCCCAATTTGTGTACCTCATTTTCACACCAAGGGACATTGAACTATGAACTCTCAAATTCTGACATTTAAAATCCAAAATAACACACACACTAGGCCCATGCTGGAGTATATACAAGTTTTCAGTTTGTCATTTTATGTTTTGCTGTTTTTGTGGGCGTTTTTTACCACAACTTCAAATTTGTCATGAAGGGTTATTGGCTCTAAGCGGAGATAAATCCAAATTTGTGGTTTGACATTTTGTGTTTTGTAGTTTTTAACAATCACGTAGAAAGAAATTAACTTTCCATGCCATAAAATAACCTTTCATTATTCATAACCTTACATAACTTCCGCCCAGGAGACGGTGGGTTACTCCCACCTGGTAGACATACATACATAGCTCTTTAATTAAACTTACAATAACTGCTGTGCTGTGTGTTCCAAATGACAATCTTCCTAACAACATAGACGCCTCCTAAATCAACCAGCCACCATGGAAATTTCTCGTCTGCTGTGTGGCTTATTTTCGAATGTCCACAATCGAGATTATCATCCACACACATTGAGGCTGGGCGAGAGGGCTCGAATGTAGAACTTTGTACAGCTGTTGCTCCTATGGCGACATTTGTAGTAGCTATACAGAAATAGGACTTATTACGAAGATACATCATGATGATATAATTTACATGCATTAAATATAGTTTAGACTACAACACTCTTAGACTTTTCTAACACACGGTTAATATGTAAATAGTGACTTAGTGGTAGGGATGGAACTTGGGTGTGGCCATTGGAGGAGGAAGGAGGTGATGTACGTTGATTTATGAAAATATAAAATTGACAAATGACAAATCAGCAGGTACCAACCAGATCCGGGGGTGAAGCTTTGACTCTTCTCAGCGAATTAAAAACGATCTTTCAATCCGCTAGAGAAACTGAACTTTGGTGGGTCAGAGTGAAATTTGGGGGTGTGCGGCCCATTCCAGCATCTCCCTATCTCCGATTTTAAGTACCAACACGATGAATGTTTAAATGACGTTAATTCTAAATTTATATGAACCGTTTATTCAGTCGTACAATGAATATCTATTGGGTAAAAAAACAAACAACTATATGTCTTAAATATAAAGTGTCCGATAACTTACACAGGTAGAAAAAGTCGTCCGAGATGGCTTCGCCTATTTCCCTTATAAGTGTGTGTTTTCTTTTAGCAAAGCCACAAAGACAATCTGCTCAGCCCACCGAGGCCCTTATAAGCGAGAAAAGTGAAATAAGTTGATCCTTTATTCGTTCATATTACTAACTTAATAAGGCATTCCTTTATGCTACACGTGTAGCAGCAAGTGCAATTATTATTTGTCATTAATCAATCTTTTGAGATTGATTAATTATACTCCTCTACAGGGTTTTTCTCCTTTAGTTACACTCGTGCTTATTGGTCAAATTCTGATTCGGTCGCACCAAACATGCTCGCCCTTTCAGCCGCGGGGGCGTTATAAGTGACGGTCAATCCCACTATTCGTTGGTAAAAGAGTAGCCCAAGAGTTGGCAGTGGGTGGTGATGACTAGCGGCCTTCCCTCTAGTCTTACACTGCTAAATTAGGAACGGCTAGCGCAGATAGCCCTCGAGTAGCTTTGCGCGAAATTCAAAACAAACAAACAAATTCTGATTACTTTTGTGAGATGGAATGACTTCGCAACACTAAATATCTTATTATTAATTTATTATAATTAACTAAACAGAAAATTTACCTCTTAAAGAAATTTGGTGAAAGAAAAAAGGCTTCATGTAAAATGTAATTTATACAAATGAATTTTTTTTTTCCAAAACCGTTGTTTTTATGGTTAGTAGTCTATATAAAATCACATAAGCCTAATTATTGATTAGTTATTTATTAGATACCTAAATTTGTCTGTTTCGTTCAAATAAATTTGGATAAATATTAATTTATATAGATAATACAGAGTTGATGACTTTACTATTACATTACAACCTTGTTGTAAATCTAATGATATAAAATTGATCCATTTTCATACTATTTATAACACTACTTAAATAATTTAGATATTATAAGATTAGATATCTGGGCCGGCATGGCCAGGTGGTTAAAGGTACTCGACTCATAACCCGAGGGTCGCGGTTTCGAATTACCTTCACACCAAACATGCTCGCCCTTTCAGCCGTGGAGACGTTACAATGTGACAGTCAATCCCAGTATTTGTTGGTAAAAGAGTAGCCCAAGAGTTGGCGGTGGGTGGTGATGACTAACTGCCTTTCCTCTAGTCTTACGCTGCTAAATTAGGGACGGCTGGCGCAGATAGCCTTCGTTTAGCTTTGTGCGAAATTCCAAACACACTAAACTAAACAAACATTTAGATACCAATGACAATATGTACCCTTTCAATTAGTCATTTGTCGCTGTCTTCAGTAGAATCTTGATAAGGATAGTGTGAAGTAATAGTAGTTGGAATTTTGTCATTTAAGGACCTTGTTAAAAAAATGGGGTAATAATCAAAGAGACTTATGAGGAATAGATAAAAGATCCGGGATTGAACAGTGGTTCCTGCCACAATGCACAGTCCTTTTATAACTTCCCTTTACAGAGTAGTAACCGTAACGTACAGTATTAAATAATGGTGATTATTAAATAATGTGTGTATGTGTTTTTCTTATAGCAAAGCCACATCGGGCTATCTGCTGAGTCCACCGAGGAGAACCGAACCCCTGATTTTAGCGTTGTAAATCCATAAACTTACCGGCGTATCAGCGAGGGACTATTAAGCAACAAAAATGGATTATTGCATGAATAATTAGATAATTATATAGATTACTAATCACGACATCGACCGATATTTGAGCAGCACCACCTTGCAAGCGGGTTGGCCCTCTGGTGGAGCTCTGAATTTCGGAGTTGGTAAAATTAGTTCGAATCTACGTGACACCACAAAACATCCCCGCATTTTTATCTGTGGGTGCATTTTAAGAGCAAAAGCCAGTCTATGAACGTGGATGATGGGTTGTATGGTGGTCTTGACCGGCTGCCTTTTCTCTGGTCAATTACAGAAATTAGGGACTATGGCAAATAGTATTGGTGGCTTTATGATAAATATAAAATAGACAACGACTAAGACTTCACCGTAAGTATTTAAACGGTTCTATCATTAGCACATCTTCTTAGAAATCACTTGATAATGAAAAATTATATTCTATTTTGAAAATATAGAAATGACGCGGAAAACACTGCTTTAGGATGAAAAAGACAAAAACAAAATAGAGGGAAAAGTTAAACTGCTTACCGATCATGTTAACGTTTTAGGCACACTCACCTTCATGAATCTTTATGTCCAGCTGTAAGTACGTAATGTAGTATTAGGCATAACATATTAATTTTGAAATGCATATTCTCGAAGTTTTGACAATTACATCATCTAACTGTGTATTTGTTAATTTTAAATAACCATACATCAATTTTCTTAAATAAAAAAAGTAATATTTCATGGATATCTATTAAATGTTTAAAAGAAAATACTTTATAACTAAAATATATAAGCATATTTAATATGTAAACTATATGATTCTTGATGTATTTTTCCCAGTCTGTTTGATTCGGACGAATTTTAGTAAGGGTTAATTTATATAGATAATACTGAGTTTGTTACTTTTTTAGGGTAATATAGCTTTCTAATAAATTTGATAATATACAGTTAATTCACTTTTATGTTATCAGTTATGCAACTTAAAATAATATAATGGTTATAACATAAATTAGTGATATTATATAAAATAGATGTGTGTGTGTGTTTTCAATTAGCAAAGCCACCTCGGGCTATCTGCTGAGTTCACCGAGGGGAATTGAACCCCATAAAATAGATAATAGGACAGGTGTAATGGTACATGTGTTGTCTGGTGTTGTAAGACGGTAATAATTTTCCTACGGCCACGAGAAAAAATAAATCCCTTTGCTATAAAAATAATTAATTTAAAATGTACATAAATTGCAGGAAATTTAATGCAATTTGTAAAATTCACTGTTTTTTTTTATAATGAATAAATATTAATACTTTTATCTATAGGAAGAATAGGCTTGTATTTGTCAGTCAGGAACTATTTTTCGCAAATTTCTTGATTCAAATGCTACAAATCGCATATCGTTAGAAAGGTCTTTGTGAAAGGAGTCCGAATTGATTGTTTGTTTTTCGAATTTCACACAAAGCTACTCAAGGGCTATCTGTGCTAGCCGTCTCTAATTTAGCAGTGTAAGATTAGAGGGAAGGCCGCTAGTCATCACCACCCACCGCCAACTCTTGGGCTACTCTTTTACCAACGAATAGTGGGATTGACCGTCACTTTATAACACCCCCACGGCTGAAAGGGCGAACATGTTTGGCGAGATGAAGATGCGATCCCGCGACCCTCAGATTACGAGTCGCACGCCTTAACACGCTTGACCAGAGTCCGAATTGAATATCGGCTTTTCCATTCAGAATGACCCTACCTGATTTTGCCTTGTCAAACTTTTTAATGCAACGAGTACTCTACGCGATGGCAGAATATCATTTTCATCACGTGATGATTGGCTTCGATTTAAACTTTAGTTTTTTTTTGCAAAGTATTTTGCACAAACAGCACTAAACCTGTAAGTGATCTTCTAAAAACACCTTACACAACATACGATTGCTATGGGTGTTCTCAAACTTATACGCATGAGCAGTTCGTTCAAAATCGTATGCTTATGACTTTGTGAAGACGACTTCAGACGTTTGTATGTTCAACAAAGTTTACTTTCATTATATCTTTACATTTACTTTAGTGTGCGATAATTTAGCTTCAGTTCATTCTGTAGAATGCTATAAACACCTCTTAGCTACTTTTTGAGTTTTATTTTTCGTTTTTGCAAGTTTTTATTTCAACTCGTAAAACCCTGTCAAAGATGAACGTCCATAACTGTTTCATACCATGAAGACTATTATAGATACCATCTTTATATATTATTATTATCTTTACATATAGTTTTATTAAGGCCCGGCATGGCTAAGTGTGTTAAGGCGTGCAACTCGTAATCTGAGGGTTGCGGGTTCGCATCCCCGTCGCGCAAAACATGCTCGCCCTTTCAGCCGTGGGGACGTTATAATGTGACGGTCAATCCCACTATTCGTTGGTAAAACAGTAGCCCAAGAGTTGGCGGTGGGTGGTGATAACTAGCTGCCTTCCCTCTAGTCTTACACTGCTAAATTAGGGACGGCTAGCACAGATAGCCCTCGCGTAGCTTTGTGCGAAATTCCAAAACAAACAAACAAATAGTTTTATTAAATAAAGTTACGTCTACGTGAGATTGTTTGTCAAACCGTGTAAAGTTCTTTTGTTTGTTTTTTTCAATTATACTAGAATTTATCGACATAACACATGAACTGTAGCATAAATGCCGTGCGTGAAAATTATAGAATAAGGAAAATTCTTGCGAAAGGTATGAAAACTACCGCAAATGCTTGGCGTGTCGTTGCTAGTTTTAAATTGTCATTATAACTATAAGTTTTAGTTTTAGTGTCTAACCTATATATAAAAAACTGTATGTCGCGTCATGTAATGCTTGGTTTCTCGAATTAGGAGTCATAAAAATTGAAATAAATTTATCCAGATAAAATGGTTCGATTTACTCTCTACCCATTATGATTTTAGTGACTGGGTACAAAGGGGTACTGAAACCTTATAAGTGTAGTGAGTGTTGGTGTGATAAGTCTAAAGTAAAGACGAAGTATGGAATCACCTAGTCTAGAGCCAAGTGCAAAAAAAAGTGTCATGAAAGTAAAAATATCGATTCAATTTTAAACATAAATCATTTGTGAATTAAGATATTTTGTATTATATCACCAACGTTTTGATAAAAAGAAACCTCTTTTATCAATGAAAATATAGTAGTACTGTCTGTTTTATGTCCATGTAACGCTTCACCCAAATAGGTATGGAGGTTCATTAGGTGCATGTAAGAGTACATAGAAATCTTCAGTTTTGCATTTTGGGATTTTTATGGGACATTTTTTTACCACTACGCCACATGAAGGATCAATGGATCCATGTGGAGATATATATACAAATTTTCAGTTTTGCATTTTGTGGTTTGTTTACTGCATTTTTTACCACTACTGCACCCCCTATCCTCACTGATGAATCTTCGCTCTTTTTTGGCATGAAGGTTTGTTGGGTTCTTGGGGCGATACATGTAAATTTGCTGGTTCACATTTTGTATTTTACTGTCTTATGGGTATTTTTACGTTATTTTGTACAATTACGTATGAGGAAAGCAACTTTATGTCTTAAGATAAGCTTTAATTAGTCATTAATTTACATAACTTCCGTCCAGGGAGGCCCGGCATGGCCAAGCGTGTTAAGGCGTGCAACTCGTAATCCGAGGATCACGGGTTCGAATCTCTGTCACACCAAATATGCTCGCCCTTTCGGCGTGGGAAGTTATAATGTGACGGTCAATCCCACTATTCGTTGGTAAAAGAGTAGCCCAAGAGTTGGCGGTGGGTGGTGATGACTAGCTCATTCTCTCTGATCTTACACTGCTAAATTAAGGAGAGCTATTGTGCTAGGCCTCGGTAACTTTGCGTGAAATTCAAACCAAACCCTCCAGTTTCAGACAGTCAAAAAATATTTATCCTGTTTTGTTGTCTATATAATCGAACTGACTTTTTTTTACAATAATTATTCTATGAATATGCCAAGAATTAATTTCATAAATAATCTTAATTTTGATAGGTTCACAAACAAATTTACCGACGTTCGACTGTCTTGACTGCACTTCGCTGCCGCTTTGTTCGCTTTTATTTGTTTGTTTGGTATCAAGCACAAAGCTACACAAAAGGCTATCTGTGTTCTGCTCACCACAGGTATCGAAATCTGGTTTCTAGTAGTATAAGTCTGCAGAAATGCCGCTGTGCCGCTGGGGAGGTCACGCTGTTGGTCAAAGTTGATTTTGCAAAATTTAATTTACTTAGCTATGAAATGTGAGGTTGGGGTATACTATGAGGCGTGGTTGTTAGTACTTGTCCCGTTTAAAATATAATTTTAAGATGTGATAACCATGAAGCTAATTAGGCTCTGTTTTCTTACGTGCATGTGTAAAAAACACACAAAAAGATGTACATATCGTGACGGTTAGATGGTATTGTGGCTGATTTTCAGTTATACTTCTTTTTAAAGAAATGCAATCATTTTTACTTTGGCAATTTATTTTGGACGGTTTTGACGTGATAGGTAAATTTCCATATTCCATTTGTGAAATAATGTATAAGATTTGTCAATCATGCATCTAAATTTGTCCGAATTCTGTCTTAGAAATTGAAAGTAGCTTTTATGGAAATATTTGTTATCTACTAATCTAAGAAGTACTTACACGTTTGATATAGTATGTGGTGTCAGTTTCAGACAATAGATCTCTCAGGGGAAGTTCGATGCAGTTATTACTTGAGCTAAAACTGTCACGGGGCGGAACAAAAATCATTTAGTAACCAAATCCAACACGAAAGTTCAACTTGTATTATTTTTTATCCTTATTTTGTGTAACATGTGAAAACAAAATAACAGTTGAAAATGAGTACTGCATAATGTCAGACATCAAATACAACAAATATGAGTAATGCATGATGTCGGACATCAAATACAACAAATATGAGTACTGCATGATGTCAGACATCAAATACAACAAATATTTAGATTTCGATGAATTGTACTTCCATGAGAAATTAATAATAAATTTTGAAGAATATAAGAAAAATATTGTTATGAAAAGAAAAAAGCTTTAATTAATCTATTCAAAAAACTTTATTTTTAGGACTACATTTGGTGATTACCAACGTAACGACTTTTTTTAATTCTACAATTTCTGAGAGTCGTGCACCAGAAACCTGACGAGGAGGCCGTGAGCAAATGGGCCTAACCAGGACACCTTACAAATAATAAAGTTGCTTAAAACCTTACATTATCGATAGTTGTTTATTGTTGTGTGTTAATGACTGTATTAGATCTTTAGTTCAATGTTTTCTTCTTTTATGAAGCTTTAGATATACAGGATCGTATTCTAATTCATTCAAAAGTTTCGACGCTTTAAATTGAACAGCTTTTGATATATGCGTTTTTAATTTTCTTTTTAGTAAGTTTAGGCTTAAATGTTTAGAGGAATTTCATATTTATTGGCCTGACCTAATTATTATCGAATGGTATTAATGATATGAGGGTTTCAATTTCGAGGCCTGTTCTGTCAAACACGTTTCGCACTTTCACCTGTACTCGCATTATAAGAGTAAGAATCAATGCTATTTTTCAGTTGAGACTAGCCGCTTCAGATGGCGGGAGTTGCTAACTGGTTGCTTTCCTTGTGGGTCATAGTTTCAAGTTAAGGACAGATAGGCTTGAACCACTGGAATGACTGAATAAAGTGTTTAAGTGAACAAACAAACAGACTTCATTTACTGTAAATTTTATATTTCTCAATAGCAGTAAATGTTTAAAATTCTGGAAACCAGAGTAGTTTATTAAAGCGAGTATTCTGGTCGTTGGAAAGTTCACTTGTCATTCATAAAAGTCTGAGTTTATTGACTAATTAAAAAAAAATCAGTTATTTAGTACCTGTTATATTTTTAGGCTTACCTCTAAAACGAAATTAGGAACCTAACTGACAGAAATAAACATCAAACTTACCTGAACCCGTAGCATGAACTATTCCGGTTACATTTCGCTCCACATCCAAATCTCTGTAATCGGGTTGTATTATTATTATAACCACCATGTCTAATGTAAACAAATGAATTTTCAGTTGGGTTTCTAAACTGCTGAGTATTAACCACAAAGAGAAGTGCAACGATCAAAAGAATAGAACTGTAAAATGAGTAAAAAATAAGTTGTTTAATCGTTTAAAGCAAACCTTGAGAGTATCTTTTATGAGTTCCATTTAACAAAAGGTCCTATTTTCATAAAGGTAATTTTGTTTGTAAATGATTTTGAGCTCTATACATACCTAGCTAGACAAATAAAAACATTATTTCGCACAGACACTCATACACCAAGATTTTAGTGTTTCGTTAAATGAAAATTGGATTTGTTGTTGAAATTCTTTTTCAACCGTCTATAATAAAAAACGAACAATGTACAAATATTATAAGTGTCAAAAAGAGAGATAAATCCACAGTTTGGGAAAATGAAAGTCTGTCTGACTGACTGTAAAATAATGATAGTAGTAGATCATGTCTGTCAGTGGGTTTTTCTAACAGGAAACCCACATCGGGCTATCTGCTGAGTCCAAGAAGGGGAATCGAATGCCTGATTTTAGCGTTATAAATCCATAGGCTTACCGTTGTACTAGCGGGAAGACATGTATGCCATCTATAAAAATACTGTTTAATGTAAGTGGTATTAATTAATTAATTTTTGTGATATGATATTGTATTAATGTTTAGTATTTTCTTTTTTATAACACAAGAGTTTAAAGCAGACGACTCATGGAAGTTGTATTTAAGTTACTGAAGCCGAGATTACGGACATTTCTAGAACACCTCAGTGAGAAATATAAATAGCAGCGACCGCATGAGAGATCATAGAGTGGGAAGAGAGCTAGTGATAAAGAGAAAGGTTAGAAAATGTAAAATTAACTGTCGTAGGAGTGAATAGCCTAACCCTTGATGCATTAAGGTGAGATCAAAACTTTTCTGATATTTTAGGAGAAACATTTGACTCATAAGAGGGTGTTCCAAAAGAACTAAACCTGCCTAAGTGAACTTTGACAAAAAGCAGACGATTTGTTGGAAGTAGGCCTAATTCCAAAAATGCAGACGAATGTCAGAAATTTATGGCAACAACTGTGGTAATTAAACGACAGTGCAAGTGAAGTATGCACCGATACTGTTGTGATAGAGAGAGTTATACACTGATAATGCTTAAGACAAGACATAAAAATAGTTCAGCTTGTTAACTGAATACTAAATGAATTGAATTGGCCTAAGTGGACTTCTGACAAGAAGTAAAGAACTGTATAGTATTTACGATACAAGTATGATATACATAGTGTAAAGAATTTTTGTATATACGTTTAATCTGTTTTGAAAATGTATTATTTTAAATCAAGAGACTGTGTGATATTTATTTATCGTCGAGTTTATCGCCAACAAGTTACAGACAATTATTGTAGAATAATATTTAGCCCAACACATCCATTTAACATACCGTATATACTATTTAAAAAGTAAGTTTCTGATAATGTTATCTGTACATTGTTAAATTTCTGTTTTCCTAGCTCTTTTCGTAACAAATGTACTTATCATTTATTTTATTTCAAACGATTATAATAGGTTTTCGTCTATGTATAAAAGTTCTAGTGTATTTAGCCTGTCTTGGTATAATGTTAATCAAAGTGTGTTCTTTATCCTTTTTAGTGTTGAGAACTAACTTTCTCCCGAGCATTCGTTTGACACCAAGAACATCCTGAAGTTTATCAGGACGTTTGGTAAAGTTAATTACAGAGATTGGTCACATATCATTCTCAGCATACTTTCTTCTTTGGATTCCAATGTTTTTCAATTAGCCTTGCCTAACATAGAGCAGCAAACTGAGCATTTTTTTTTCTCTGTGAAACGCTCCAAGTCTGTAGGATACTTACAAATTAACTTTTATTTTGATATAGCAGAGGTCCTCTATAGGTATGGACTCCAAGTTTTGTACAAACCCAAAGTTGCACTGATGTTTTCATATGCCAGTATTATGTTGTCTAGTACAAGTGACAATTTGTCAATTATTGTTAAAAAATCTGAACTTTATATTCAGAAAAGGGTGAAAGAAAAATTGGTCTTTGGTATTCCTTTATCCTATCATTTATCTCTTTTTTTTTTTTTGTCTGTTGATCCCATGTATCTCATCCAAACAGTTGTTTACCCTTTTTCTCATATTTGGGAAATTATCTTATAATTCCTGTACGAACATCTTGTTCTCACCAGAATAATGCCCTATAATTCCGGCATCATATTTGTGTTTCTATTTCTTCCAATTGAAGTACATGGCTTCTTGACTCTAAATGCACTTAAAACTTTTTAAAGTCATCATCTGTAATGGAAGCGAGAGGTCACATTATGACTTTGTGCCCCATTTTAAAGGCTTAGAATGAGCTTTCCATCTTATGTTTGATAATCAAGATATCGTCGAAAATCCTAGTTCTCAAGCACATCTTGCAGGTTCTTTCATGGGCAGGTTGAAGCTGAGAAAAATATATAAAAATAAACAAGCTTCTGTACACCAGTCCATCAGATCTGTCATCCTTACATAATATTTGAAACTTCTTTTTCTTACATTTAAGTTTTATTTTACAGTAGGGAGAGGTATTGCTTTTCTATTCCTTCTTCTTCCAAACACCTTTCAATTAACTGCCATTATTTCATTTCTCGGTGGATTGTATTGAAGCTTACTTAATGTAAGGTTACCTTAGGACATGAAAAGCTGCTTCCCTTAAAGGGAATTACGCTTAACTACAAACAAACAGCTTTAGATAAAATACATCCAAACACCTGTTCTAAAAACCCTTTCAAAGATTTTGATGACGATAAAATGTCTTTTTTATCCAAGGTTACTTGTTTAATGCTTTCAACAAATTCTAATGAATTTTTAACTTTATTTTTATCCTTAAAAAGGAAATTTATTGTAGTGGTTGGAAATATTATATGTTTATAGATTTTCATACAAAATCAAATTAACTCTTATCATACCTCTTCTATAAAAAAAGAAACATTGATAACAAACGGACAACACTTTATATGTTAACCTTACAACAAAAGATTCAAGCACAGAATATTTGTAGACCAAAATAATAATCCAAGCTCGCTAAACATTAACTCCACTCTCGGTCCATAAAAATTAATTTAGTAAAACATCAGTGTTTCAAATACAGTGGTACCTTGGTTCTCGAACTTAATCCGTTCCAGAAGGCTGTTCGAAAACCGAATCAATTTTTCCCATAAGAAATACTGTAAATTAAATTAATCCGTAATAATACTTACATGCATAAAATCAACCACAAAAACGATAAACACAATAAAAAAAACAATAAAAGAAAATTTAACTGCACTTTACCTGTGCTGAGGAGAACTGATGGCGTAAGTGAAAGGTGGTGAGGGACGTGGAGAGTAGGAGGGTAATAATTCTTTGGAAAGGAAGTCACCTTCCAAAAAAACGCCAGGTAACTCTCCTTCTGGGGTTCTTTCTCTTTTCTGTCTCTTTGCATCGCTAAAAGCTGCTGGAGACTCACTGGACCTATTTCCCACTAAAAACTTGTCTAATGAGTTTTGTTTCTGCCTGCATTTTAAAATGTTTCTGAAGTAAGACATGGCATTGTCATTGAAAAGGTTTATTCTGCGGTTTGCTACAGCTTTGTCAGGGTGAAATTTTTCCACAAAACTTTGTAACTCTCCCAATTTTCCACACATTTCCTTGATTAGTGAACTAGGAACATCCTCCCTTCCCTCCTCCTCATCTGACGACACTTCCTCAGTTGCCTTCTGTTGCTGCTCCTTCTGAAGGCCTTGGAGTTCTTCCGTGTTGTGGTCTTCCACCAACTCCTCCACATCATCACCACTCACATTCAAGCCCATACACTTGCCTAGTGAGACAATATCCTCGACAACAGGCTCAGCCTCAAAGCCTTCAAAGTCTATTTGCTACTGGATCTGGCCACAATTTCTTCCAGGCTGAGTTCATGGTCCTCAAAGACACTTCCCTCCAGGCTTTATTTATGATCCTCAAGCAATGGAAGATATTAAAGTGATTTTTCCAGAACTCTCTGAGGGTTAACTCTGAGTCAGAGGTCACTTCAAAGCACCTTTGAAACAGTGCTTTGGTGTAGAGTTTCTTAAAGTTCGATATGACCTGCTGGTCCACGGGCTGAATGAGAGGAGTCGTGTTAGGGGGCAAGAGCTTCACTGCAATGAAACTGTACTCCTCCACCAACCCGTCCTTCAAGCCTGGTGGGTGAGCAGGTGCATTGACCATCACAAGAAGGGCCTTGAGTGGCAACTGTTTTTCCGTGAAGTAATTCTTTACACTTGGGGCAAACACTTCATGGACCCACTCCATAAAAAATTGCCTGGTTACCCATGCTTTACTATTAGCCCTCCACATGACATTTAGTTTACTTTTCAGGACATTATTTTTCTTTAAAACCCTCGTGTTCCCAGAATGGTACACAAGCAAAGGCTTAAGTTTTTTAGTCCCCACTTGCATTACTAGATAACAATAGAGTTAGCCTATCCTTTATTGTGTCCTAGCAGTGACTTTTCCTTGGTGATGTAGGTCCTCTTTGGCATTTTCTTCCAAAAGAGGCCTGTCTCATCACAGTTGAACACTTGTTGGGGAATAAAACCCTCAGCTTCTACATAGTCCTTAAATTCCCGAACAAATTTATCAGTAGCGTCTTTGTTAGAACTGGCAGCCTCCCCATGTCTCACCACACTATGTATGCCACTTCTCTTCCTAAATTTTTCACACTACCCCCTACTAGCCTTAAAGGGATCACTTGTATCAGCACTTGTTCCAGGGATGTTTTTCAGGAGGTCAGCATGCAACTGCTTTGCTTTCTCACAAATGATCGTAAGCACTGTCACTCCTTTTGCAACATCAGCTTCTTTGATGACCTCTTTATTTTTCAGTATGGTGCAGACTGAAGACTTCGCCATACCAAACTGTGTAGCAAGGTCAGACATGCGAACACCATTCTCATACTTCGCTATGAGATATTTTTTCACCTCTATTGTGGCTCTAACAACTTTTCTTTTTGGTTTACTGCTTTCATTATCCTTCTTTGACTCCATGGTGGCTTATTTAATCAGAATATTTAGAAGAGAAAGAACAAAAAACCAAAAGAAAAACGAGAACGTTCACAGCAGATTTTAGCGGGGGTGTGGACTGAGCGACAGGTGCGGGTAAAATGTTTTGGGCAAGCTTGGGCCGAAAATGGTCGAAGGGTCGTTTGGGTCATCAGTCGGGTTATTTCGGGGGTTCGGACTACGACAGCTTGGTTCGGGAACCAAGTTTATGTTCGACAACCGAGACATTTTATTCTCAAACAATATGTTCGAAAACCGAATTGTTCGAGAAGGAAGTCGTTCGAGAACTGAGGTACCACTGTGTTGTAACTCTTTCGTGTTGTTATTTTAACATTTTCTTATGAGTAAATTCTAGACAGCTCTTAAATCTCCAGTGACTCAAAATTGGGCTTAAATACTCGTAGTTAACATAGCTTAGATATTCCTTTATGTAGGGCCCGGCATGGCCAGGTAGGTTAAAGCGTTCGACTCGTAATCTGAGGGTCGCGGGTTCTAGTCCTCGTCGCACCAAGCATGCTCGCCTTTTCAATCGCGGGGGCGTTATAATGTCTCGGTAAATCCCAGAATTTATTATATTATGAAAAGTAAACTTACAAAAACAATATTTTGTAGCGATTGATGTGAAATCCATTATTTCATAGTCTGTGAGAAAAAATACATATTCATAAAAATTACAACGTACACTCACTGTGTATTCAAAGGTGTGAAAATACAAAGTTAAGTAATATTTTATACCGGCTGGTACCTTTCTCGTGGACGGAAGTTGTGTAAATTCATGATTAATGTGAAGGTACCTTAGGATACGAAAATCTGCTTCCCTTATAGGAAATTTGGCTTAACGAGAAACAAACAACTCTTGAAAATATTGCGAAACACAAATAAAGAGGTAATTACGCTAAAATGTAGTCTGGAAGTTTAGTGTTGTAAAACTGTATATATTCAGATTTATGCTACTGTATAAATTAGCCCCACACAATTAACAATGAAATATTTATATCCATAACAAATGACTACATTAAATTCACAAAATATTTTAAAGTGAAACCACTATATCCATAAACAATAATTAAACACACAATCCAAAGAGAAACGGCTATATCTACAACAGGTGTCTAAATTAAACACACAATGTACAGAGAAACGGTTATATCCACAATAGATGTCTAAATTAAACACACAATAAACAGAGAAACGGCTTTATCCACAACAGGTGTTTAAATTAAACACACAATCTACAGAGAAACGTCTGTATGTACATGTAAATGATTATATTAAACCTATACAATCTGTAGTGAAACGTCTATATCTAAATAACTTCTTGGATGGATTAAGCTTCTGATTAACCAAATTAAAGCGTTCATGAGTCACAAAAACATAACATTTATGAACTTTCTTTTACTCTGAGACTAAACTTTAACTACTATATGTCAGATTGATATATTAAACGTCGGTGTTATTTTCTATTCATTTGTTAAGCAGCTGCTATCGCCCCCAAGTGGTACAGCAGTGTCTGCGAACTTACAATGCTAGGATACCCGTGGTTGGAAAAGCACAAGCAGCCCAGTGTGTACTTTTGTGCTAAGTACAAATAAACAAAGTGTCTGTTATTATTCGCTTGCTTGAAATATAGCACTATCATTATTACTTATTATTTGTACCCTTGAAGTATACATTTTATAAGAATGTCTAAAAATCCTACCGTAGTTTGGTAATAACGCTTTATTCTATTTTATGTCGAATATTTTACATGATATTTTGATTGATAAAATGAATAAGAGCTTTCGTTTAGCAGAATATATTTTTGCCTACCTGATGGTAAACATATTTTGCCAACGCCTATAAACCTTAGAAGCAGTTTTCTGGAAAGTTTAAGTGAAAAAGTATCTTATTTCTTTAGAAACATTAGTTAATAAATTTGAGAAAGTTAAAACACGAAAAGGACACTTGACTTAGGTCCACAGATTTCCTTAATCTGCCTCATGTCTTTATCACCTGAATTCTAAATGCTACCTAAACTGGAGAGTGAAGAACCAGTGACGTGCGTGCTGCAAATTCAAAAATGGTTGGCGCTAAAGGCATTTCCACGTCATTTCAACGTTAAAGATTTTTATATAAATAATTAATGAAAAACTAATAAAATAATATGTGGGTACATATATATTAATTCTCTGAGCTCAATGCGTTTTACACACACGTTCATGTCTAATTATTGCTATATAATCCCCTCATTGTTGCTAACAATATACAAGGTAAGTTGATAACCAAAAACTATTTAATGTATCTTAAAAAGCACTTGTTTAATGAGAACTAAAATTATCTAGTTCCACATTAAGGATCATATGATTTATTACGGAATGTACTTGTACATAAGGGTATAGATGTTTCAAAGTCATATGTTTTATTACGGAAGGTATGCAATGATACAGGTGTTCAAAGTCCATCCCAAAACGCAATTAGTTTACTTTCTGCTATTCAAAATGAATTATCACACTAAATGAAATTACTACAAACACAGTTTATTTTGTATTTATTTATTTTAGAGCAAAAACAGAGTGGGTTATCTGCTGTACTCACACGAGTATCGAAATCTGGCCACTAGCGCTGGAAGTAGCCATTGGGGATGTATTGTATTTATTTATTCTCGCGCCAATTAACACGTTTTCCCCATGTTATTAAGATAATCAAACTCGTATAAGCAAAATATATAACAACAATTCAAGTTTTAAAATAAAAAGCGATTTATTTATGCACAGGCCTATCGAGAACTAGGATGGGTCCTAAGGATTTGAGGGTAGAGTTCTCAGCGATAAAGAACAGGCAAAAATACAGCACATATTGTATGTATACATTCACTCAGTCCTATTGTAGCTACAATCCTGTTTGTTGTTGTTTTTTGCGAATTTTTCGAGCTTGTGTTTTAATTTATTTTTACCCCACAACACAACCAACCAAGTTAAACAACTTAATTTTATAGTACAAATATTCTATTTGTTTTAAACTATAATTGAAATTATATGTAAAAGTAATTTCTTATTGCTTTATGTTTTACGAATTACAATTGTTTTGCAATAAATTTAGAAGAGGCATGCATTATAGCATATTATAGCCAAGTGGGTACTACAACGATTTAAAAGAATTTGTAATTATCAGTTAAAGTGATAATTTATTATCCTTTCTTCTAACAGATGTTTCAGTAATCGAGTCATAGCTCAAATTCATGGCCAGTTAATACACAATGGAAAGAATAGCTAAGTCCTGTAAGTGCTCTTATGACTTTGCTGACCGAGAAAACTGGTAAAGCACAGAACGGTCGTAAACGTATGCAAATATCAGGAAAAATAGAAGCAAGGTGCAATTTCTTTAGTCTGTGCACTAACACTGGTGAAGAGAAGCGAGCCTTAGTTTCTTTACTTATTTTTTGCCAGTTTGATGGAAATAAATAATCTCGTTAGTTAGCTCTACAGAGACATAATTGTTGAAATTTCAAAGAAAAAAATTGTCTCGGCTCAAGTTTCATCATCAACGGACGATATTAATTCTTCCTCATCTTAATGTTATCAGAAAACTGCCTGAGTCGATTTTTTTTAAACTAGAAACTGAATTTTACTTCCAAAAAGTTCAGCTATAAGCTTTATTTTTTTCTATATATATATTTATGTTACTCACGTAGGTACCACATTTTCTTCCAATAATCATTTCAAATATGTAACTTCCACATCAACAGTGATATAATGATTGCACATGTCTGTTGACGACAGTACCTTCATCCATAGCGCTCAGCAACACAGACATGAAGGTAAAAAAGGAAGTTTTTGTGTGTTCTAATTCTGTTGCAGCATCTGTTGTTAAAATTAGAAGTTAACCCACTTTTTTTTATAAAGTATTTGTAACTTCACGAATGTGATGAAGAACTGACTGGTTTCGCACCATACATTTTTTACCGAGAATCAAATTCCAAAAAGTTTGTGCAGCGAACGTTTCTGAGCACTGAGAACTGGCATTGAAATATGAGAAGAGGTTCTCAAGTGTTGCCAAATATGTGATAAACTCTGACAGATTTTAGTATTATTACAACCACATAGGTTCACTCTTTATGATAGCCGCGAATTTCAGCCATATTGCTGCCACTGTCTCAACCCCAAGATGTATATTCCACTTTTCCAATTGATTTTAAAAAATTAAACATCTTTTATAATAGTGGTATGTTTTTTGCGCACTGAATGTGGTGTGAAATCGAGAATTAGTGTAAAATATTTCGTCTCCCCAACTTCTGATATTTTAAACATTCACATTTTCATACTATATTACTGAATGAACTCATTATGTGATTCTGCAGAGAGTTAATAAACCCACTCTTGTTTTGTGTTTTCGAGGTTTCTGTGGAGAATGTCATCATAATTGGAAATTACTTCTAAAAAGATCAAGAAACATGACATTGTTAAGTGCTCAAACCTGTAAAGAATCTCCTTTAAAAGCAAGGCTCCTTTTGGACAAGATGAATATAACGTGTAATATTCACTTAGATTGCAACTCCATTGATCTTTATTGGACAAATTCCCTTCTCAAATTGTACATCAACTGTACAGAAAATTTTCTGGAGCTTCTCTAAGTTGCACCAGCTCATGTAACATTCACAATGTTTTGTACTTTTTACTAAGTTCTGTCTATCTGCTTATCAAAAGATGAACAAAGAAAACTTACAAAGAAGGGAAGGAGGACAAATGGATAGATAAATAACGGTAAAACACCGACTTTGGGCATGACAATGTGTGTAAGAACTAATGGTAAACAGACAAGGGTTGTGATCCGAGAGTATACACTCCCCTATAAGCGAGATAAACCTATCTTACTCGCTAACCAAGCATCATGCGTGTATATGAACGCATCTAAATAAACAACATTGCTTGTGGAATATAATACAAACAGAAAAAAGGTTGAAAACAATCTAGATTGTGGCAAAAAGTACAAAGGTCAGAACGATTAAAAACAATAAATTATGCTGAATACAATTTAAATACAAGAAAGGTTTATATGTGCAAAAACGGCTCGTTTGGGTTGAGAAAATATTTTACATAGAAGAGCGAACAACGTTTTGACCTTCTTTGGTCATCGTCAGGTTCCTGATGACCAAAGAAGGTCGAAACGTTGTTCGCTCTTCTATGTAAAATATTTTCTCAACCCAAACAAGCCGTTTTGCATATATATTTCTCTGCAAGTGGGTTTTCTCGACATCACTGATTACCAAAAAGGTTAAAAATATTCTAGCTTGTGGAATACAATACAAATACAAGAATTTTTTTTTTTTTAATTTCGCGCAAAGCTATACTAGGGCTATCTGCGCTAGCCGTCCCTAATTTTACAGTGTAAGACTAGAGGGAAGGCAGCTAGTCATTATCACCCACCGCCAACTCTTGGGTTACTCTTTTACCAACAAATAGTGGGATTGAACGTCGCATTATAACGTTCCCACTACTGAAAGGGAAGCATGTTTTGTGTGACGGGGATTCGAATGCCTTAATCCATCTGGCCATGCTAGGCCGAAATATTAAAAAAACAACAACATTATAGCTTATGGTATGCTATACAAATGCAATAAAGGTTAAAAAAATAAAGTTTGTGAAATACAATACAAATACAAAAAATCTTAAAACATGCAGCTTGTGGAATACGAAAAAAATAATAAAAAGATTCAAAGCAACTTATCCTGTGAAAAACAATACAAATACAAGAAAAGCTGAACCACGTTTGCATTCTAGCAAATATTTTTCTAAAAGACGTATCAATTGTATTTCTATAGTTTTCAGTTCAAAATTATAACAAACAGTTAATTACATTTGTGATGTAAAATTCTTGTTTTCGTTTAAAAGCCACAACGTCTGTTGCAACATTCCTAAGGAGACACGATAAACATTTTCTGTTCTGAATTAAACGCAAGACTTTTGTTTTTATAGAACAACCAGTTCAATATTTCCATTGCGTGTTAACAACAACAACTCGTGAAAAATTGAAGTTTGAAAATATAATTAAAAATTAAAGATATTTATATATGAGTATCTGAGTCATGGTTTTGGAAAACTGTAGATAAGCGTAGAAAAATTTCATTTAAATTTTGAACATTTAATTTCTGAACCTTTTCAAAGCACAGAAAGAAAATTTCAACTTAGAATAGGCTTTATTAATACACGCATCGAAAGGTATTCCAGTTTGAACTTGTTCTGCGGTGCTACAAACTAAGATAGGTATTAGTAAAGGTTATAGGAAGTTGACCTTCAGCATGACATGGCAAGGTAGTTAAGGCACTCAACTCGTAATCCGAGGGTCGCAGGTTCAAATCCCAAGAGTTGGCGTTGGATGGTGATAACTAGCTGTCTTTCCTCTCGTCTTACACTGTTAAAGTAGACACAAGTGGCGCAGATATCTCTCGTGTTGCTTTGCACGAAATAAAGAAAAACAAAAGTTGAAATTTCCTTTCGGTGTTTTGAATGCCGAATGGTTCAGAAGTTAACTATTCAAAATGTACATGAACTTTTTTTAGACTTACCTATAGCTCTCCAAAACCATTTCAACATTATTAATACATACATCGAAAACTATTTCAGTTTTGACTGGTTCTGCGTTGCTACAGGCTCAGGTATGAAATACTCAACTTACAATTACTGTATGAGGATTAAATGAAGTTAAATTACATGGGTTTGTTTGTCTGCCAGTGTAATTCCTTGTTCAAAGAGAACAGTATTTATTGATCTAACACATAATGCCTGCATGGTTTGTTTATTTTGAATTTTGCACAAAGCTACTCGAGGGCTATCTGTGCTAGCCGTCCCTAATTTAGCAGTGTAAGACTAGAGGGAAGGCAGCTAGTCATCACCACCCACCGCCAACTCTTGGGCTACTCTTTTACCAACGAATAGTGGGATTGACCGCTACATTATAACGCCCCCACGGCTGAAAGGGCGAACATGTGTGGTGCGACCGGGATTCGAACCCGCGACACTCGGATTACGCGTCGAACGCCTTAACACGCTTGGCCATGCCGGGCCATCAAGGTGGGAATGACGTTATAAATTTTCCTCTGTACTACTTCACAAGGGGGCGTGTCAGACATCCGGTCATTGTCTACTTGTTTATTGTTTCTATCCTGTGTACAATAAACCAGGTGGACTCAACTTAACAAATTAGAGGTTTCTCTGAATCGAATTATTGGAGGCAACACGTGTACTGTGAAGTCTGTGTATAAGACAGTAGAATCAGATATTCGTGTGGAACCCATAACATGTAAGCTTTTTTTTCTGTTCCTCATTTTGCAAATGCATGAGAAGGCGAGAGATTACTTACATTAGCTATAAAGGTGGGTATAATAGAAAGATAAAAAATCCTAAGAGGTTATATGTAGCAATATCATAGATTTGTTACTTCTATACAAAACTAGAATAATTACAGACACACTATTGCATGCACCCACAATTTGTATAAGAACATGAACACATAAAAACGTAGTAGACAATGACCAGATGTTGGATACGCCTCCTTGTGAGGTTGTACAGAAGAAGTTTTATTACAGCATTCCCATTCCTACCTTGTCCTACGTTTCGGTACACTCATTCCTACACTTTAAATTCTTTTTGAAAACATTTTTTTCCACACAAGGTGATATGATCTTAGGCATCAATCGTTCATTTATGTTGATATTCTGTATACAGTATGGGTTTGTAGCATATCATCATATTACGTTAAATCTTCATAAATGCAAATTTGATTAATTTACAATTCGTCTTATAAATTCCTTGAAAAAAAATAGTGTAGCTTGTCTTCTCGTCCAGATAGAGAAGTTTGTCTCGAGAATCTCCCTACGTTGGCATACCCCATACTACTCACAGTTTCGAAATCATGTAAATCGAGAGGATCACATCCCTTTACTGCTTTATTTGAACATGCTGAATCATTATACGGAGTGAGCGTACGGATGTTCGTATTTAAAAATGGAGTTTCTGTTCAAGGTGTTACCTGAGGTACACAAAATAATTTTTTTTCGATGATGTTTAGTAGAGAAAAGCACTATTACTAGCAAGTGGTCCCTTTGTTATTGTTCTGTTTGATGAACTTATAACTATGATAAGTCTGTTTGTAACATAGCTAGAAGCGTTCAACGAAATGAACCAGTCAGTGAGGCTCCGAAATTTCTGGGTTTGTGAATTTTTTATTTGTTCTGCTGACTTTCTCACGCAGTTCTATAACTTGTAGTTTAGTATATGGCTTATTTATTACTTTAGAGTGTCTTTCACGCATTTTGAAGATTTATTATACTAGATAACAAATATTGTTCCTGGATAGTGTGTGTTATTTGTTAATTACTTATGTTGTAAAAGTACAGAAAATGGCCATTATTCCCTTCAAACTTTTCTTTCGTGACCTGGATAATGAAATTTAGAAATTAACCTAATTTCTATGTAAAAACGGGCAAATTCGCACATTTTCGTTTACATAAGGTCTGAATAAAACAACATATGAATCAAGATTTACATGTATTTATACTGAAGTTATACAAAATGTTTAAAAGTGAGTAGTTTTTCGAGTTTTGTGACTGTAATGTAAATCACTTTCACGTATCAGCCCCCAAATATAGTCACTTATCATGTTTTCGTTATACGCTCCTTGGTAGCGGCGTTTAAAGTCCAGTATATCTTGGTGGAAGCGCTCGCCTTGCTCCTCTGAGTATGATCCAATGTTCTCCTTGAATTTATCAAGATAAACGTCAATGATATGGACTTTCAGGGACATCCTGCAGCCCCTTTTGTCGTAGTTCCTCACCACTGCCTCAACCAGTTCCACATAATATTCGGCCTTGTGGTTGCCCAAGAAGCCCCGAACCACTGTGGCAAAGCTGCCCCAAGCTTTGCTTTCCTTCCTACTGAGCTTCTTGGGGAATTCTGTACACTCCAGGATCTTCTTTATTTGTGGTCCAACGAAGACACCAGCTTTGACCTTTGTCTCAGACAGCTTAGGAAAGAAGTCTCGAAGGTACTTGAAGGCTGCAGACTCCTTATCAAGAGCTGTGGCAAATTTTCATTTTCAAAAAGACCCAATTTTATGTGTAATGGTGGCAACAGGACCTTCTGAAGGTCCACTAGTGGCCCACACTTGATATTGTGCCTCTCCACAGAGAACTCGGTATGTTGTAGCCAGTGCTTCCTGTTGTAGTGCGCTGCGGTGTCCCTGCTGTTCCAAAGGCAAAGATAACAGGGAAACTTGGTAAAGCCTCCTTGGAGATCCATCAGGAATGCCACCATTTTGAAGTCTTTGATAACCTCCCAGCCATACTCATCATACTTCAAAGCAGATGCTGTCACAGAGTACTTTTTCGCTCTTGTTTTGATAAATTGGCCACATACATAGCAGAATGCGTCTGGAGAATGCTTGCAGCTTTTTATACCATATCTGATAAAATCAGATAGATATACTTAGGCAGCTAGAACTAAACTGAAGTGGTAAGTGGTGAGCCCCTATATATATATTACAATAGAAAGTTCTAGAAAATTCTCGTAAATTGTACAACATTCTAGAAAATTCTTGTAAGTTCTACAACATTCTAGAAGAAAATTCTTGTAACTTCGAGAAAATTCCCACTCAGCTACTCAGCACTGAATCTACATGGAATGTTCTGAAAAAATGGGTAAATTTGAAAATTTCACTACCCAGGTCACGAAAGCAAAGTTTGAAGAGAAAAGTAGGTCTTTTCCATTTACTTTTGAAATGATAGAGTAGAGGGAAGGCAGCAAATCAGCACAACCAAACATCAACTCGTGGGTACTCTTAACCAGTGTATGATGGGATTAACCATCACATTATAACACCATTACGGCTGAAAGGGCGACCATGTTCGATGAGGGACTTCGAGCCCACGGCATGTAGATTGCCATGCCCGGTCTAAGAAGAAAATATATATTAATACAATATGTACATTTTGGTAAAGTAATTTTGAAGAAAAGGAGACCAGAAAGAAAGAAAGCTGAGCAGAGTTGTGATATAGGCTGTTTAAAATATCATCTAAGGAAGACAGGTGATGTTTATTAGGTAATATGAAAGACGAGGAAAAAAGTGCAAAAGTAATAAAATAAATAAATTGGACTTTTAGAAATATGTCACATTAAACATGTTTTATTTAGGTTTTATTTACTTGGTGAAAGTAGAAGCTCTTTTTCAAGCTACAAACAAGTCTTACGCTTAATGACCAACTACCTCCGGACGTTCTGAATGGATGACAGGGTTAGTGATTAACTACTGTAGAAATAAAATCAACAACAACAAAAACATCTTTTTGTGAAAATACACATAAGAACAAACAATGTTCGTCTTCATGAACAAAGACACTGTGTAATACATTTATGATACAATGTATGGTAGTCTGGTGTCATTTTATATCCCTTCTTGATAATAGATTGGACACGATACACCATTTCGTTATCTCTTTATAAAGTAAACAAAAATAACGCATGTATTGTTGTAAATTATTTTCGAATGTTTAATTGAATATTTTGACTTATCCATCACTTAGCTTGAACACTACTGTTTCGGTTGGCATCCTATGATAAGGTAGTCTATCATTGTTTTATGTGGATCACGTGTGTATATGTTGTGTGTAACAGTAGTAGACGATAGGGTCACAAAACACGATGATAAGTTAAAAAAATGTATCTACTATAAACAGATATACTTCTATATGAATAAATATTTGATTGGTAAGCCTATAAAGAGAAGATTTATATTCTTTCATTAATGACTGCAAGTGTTTGATCAATTCATTCTTAACGTCAACTCGTAAAACATTAACATTTCAAGCAGGGAACAAAACAGACACGAATTGATAAAGTAGCTTTGCTTATCAAACGGGTGTCATAAAGAAGTCTTCCGTAAGTAATATTTCTGTGTACTGTTTAGGCTTACATATAAAGATAATTTATTCGAAAACGAAATGACGTGAGGTTAAAGACACTTTTTTGTGTTATTTACAAAGTTCATGAGTTCTTTCTGTAACTTAAGTATAATAATTTGTTTGTTTTGAATTTTACTCCAAGCTCCACGAGGGCTATCTGTGCTAGCCGTCCTTAATTTAGCAGTGTAAGACTAAAGGGAAGGCAGCTAGTCATCACCACCCACCGCCAACGAATAATGAGATTGACCGTCACATTATAACGTTCCAACGGCTGAAATGGCGGGCATGTTGGTGTGACGGGGATTCGAACATGCGACCCTCGGATTACGAGTCCAGTGCCTTAATCACCTGGCCATGCTGGGCCTAAGCACAATAAAGTAACTATCATCCAACAAGGAGTCGAGTTTGGTAGAAAAACGTATTAGAAGTAGAAGCTATAAAAAGAGATACGCGAGTTTTGTTTTCATATAAATATGTGGTCAGGCCTGGCCTGGTGGTTAAGGCGCTCGAGTCGTAATCTGAAGGTCGCACGTTCGAATCCCCGTCACACCAAACATGCTCGCCCTTTCAGTCGTTGGGGTGTTATAATGTGACTGACAATCCCACTACATGATGGTAAAAGAGTTGGCAGTGGATGGTGATGACCAGCTGCCTTCCCTCTAGTCTTACATTGCTAAATTAGTGACAGCTAGCGCAGATAACCGTCATGTAGACTTGCGCGAAATTCAAACCAAACCAAACCATCTTTCAATGTTAAACTAAGTTCCTATTTTCCACAATAATATATATGCTTTTCAGTATACTTATATCTTGTTACTAATACTTCAGCTTACACTATTCAATACTACAAAATATATTTTCAGCTATATTTACATGCCAAATATATTCAAAATGTTCTTAATTGATTCTGTAATTTTTTTTAAAATCCCACTCAATATAACATTTCTCTGACATATCTGATCCATTAGGTTTTTTAAACAAATTTATCTTACAGTTTCAGGCATCAGAACATAGAAAACTTTCGCCCTAGACCCTCAAGTGGCTATATGGCAAGCCTGAGGACCTATAATGCTAAAAATCGGTTTTCGATACCCGCTGTAAATACAGCACAAATAACAAATTAAGTAGCTTTGTGTTTATTAACGAACAAAAACATTCAATATCACACGTACAAATTTTTGTTTTTTTTCTTCAGTTTCACATAAGTTAACTGCAGAATGTTTCTGTATACTGGGTTTCCATTCGTGAAAACTGGTAAAAGGTTGTGTTCTGTTTTTCGGCAGGTTTTCAGCCATCATGACCTATGTATAAGCGAAGACATATTCAAAAATGAAATTATATATAAAATATAGACTATTTATGTTGTTTAAAAATAGCTTTCACAGTTATCAATACAAATATCAATTATTAAAAGGTTTAAACATAAAACGATACCGTGGTGACGTTCCCTTGGGCTAACTTAAACATTGACCTGAGTATTGAGTTGGTAAATACAGTAAACAACTATAAATGATGTTTGATTTTACCATAATAAAATGTAAGTAGTGTAAATATATAAAACAAGGCTCGTGTGTGAAAGTAAGCAGGGCAAATCACACACGTACGAGGAATATAAAATGATGGAAGTCACATTAGCACATGCATCATAGTTCGTATTAATCGAGGAAATCACACGCATATCATGGGAGATATATATTGATTCTCATGACTTTTAAACGTATTTGACAGATAAATCATTCTCATATTGATACGTACATATAAAATAACTATTTTATTCGTAGTAACTAAAGACTAAGTGAATCTGTTGGGCTGGTAACTCTATAAATTCCCCATTTACGAATACCTGCCCAGTATAATGGCTATCAAAATAACCATTTCGTAACATTAACTGTTGGTACTATTTTATCAGTCATTTATAATGGTGTTAAAAAATGGTTAGATAAACGTGACATTTTGATCGTGCTGCATTCAAGGCGACTTGATGAGTTCTGGTACTGAGCAAAAAGCATCGCCATCAGTGACGTGCATGCACAAGGTGTGTAGTTGAGATGCTGTTATCTTTTATCAGAAACCTTTAGTACAGAGTTACCAAAAAAGAACCCTATGGCCAACAAGGGTAGTACTATTTATCTTTTTTGTTTTTGTGTTATTTAAAATTAAAAAAGACAATAGGGTGAAGTAAATTTTCACTAGAAGTGGTGGAGAATGTGAAATCTGAACTTCAGGTTTACTGAATTTTTTACAAACTTTTCAGCTACCTTTTCAAAAAAACATTAATGTTAATATATTAACAATTTTCATTTATTCGTAAATAATCCAAACAGAAAACTACTTTTAAAACAAACATAAGAACAAATGTACAAAAGTATATTGAAAAAAAGACATAATTAATTCAAAATAATAATCAAATATTTTCTAATTTTTTTCAATATGGGGACGAAGGCCGCCAGGAGAGGTTACCTGTTTAAACCACTCGCACCATTAGACAGTAGAGTATTGTCTGACATTCAGTCAGTAGACGGTAATATCACACAACGGACGCTTAACGTTGCAATTTCTACTTTCGTGACGTCATTAAATCGTGCGCATGTCATGAATCACATGAAGAATCATGCATTCTTAAGGTTACAATATAGTTTGACATACGAACATCAAAAGCAAGAAATAAAATTATTTATTGCTGTTAATTTTGGTTGCATTTACTCTTGAAACAGAACATTTTAGAGGACATCTAGTATTTATTGTGACTCATTGGTTTTATATCTTTATCCTTCTCTGTTTCAATATATATTCCATCAAGAATACCCCTGTAGCTCAATTTTCATTCCAGTTAAGCTATTATTGTTTTATTTCAGCTCTTGAAAAAAAAAAAGTTAATTTAGCATTTTTTATTTGTTTTTGTCTAGTAAGAAACTGAAAATACAGTATCATGTTAGTGATAACATTTTACAGGTAAATTGTATTTTTAGAATATATTAGAGCTGAGAATAATTAAAAGGCTATCATAAAGCTACACGTTATACGAGTTTTTTTGAAAGTGTAATGGGTGCAGAAAAATCTAGATAGTAAGATCTAATCTAAACTTGAAATTTCTACTACATTATCGTCTTTCCGTCTATGTTTTAATAAATGCTGATATTCAAAAAGTAATGAAATTACAGTATGAATATTTCATTTGTAACGAACTAGCTCACACACGCAGCTGTTTCATATCCCATCGTTATATTCAAGTGTTTGTTCATTCATATAACAAACATTTCTACTTTTTTCATGTCATCTGTGAGTAAGATTTTTTATATGGCCTGATGGTTATGGGATTCGTCTCGTAGTCCGCGTGTCGCGGGTTCGAATCCGTCATTAAACATGTTAGGGCGTTAGGACGATTAATCTCACTGTCCGTTGATTAAGAGTAATCAGAGCTTGGGGGATGGAGATATTGATAATCTGCCTTTTCTCGAGACTACCGTTTCAAAATCAGGGATGACTAGCACAGATAGCCTGGTTTTGTGCAAAATTCAAAACACAATTACAACACTCGAAATCGGGTTTCGATACTCGTGGTGAGCAGGGCACAGATAGCACATTGTGTAGCTTTGTGTTTCATTAAAAATAAACAAATAAAAGACAAATAATAAGATTTTTGTTTTTGATTTATCAAAACTAGCTATATTATTTCCACTCGTATCAAGATGACACGCCCAAAGTAGTGTTGAGATAGTGTTTAAGATTGGTTTAGAAACAGTAGTGTTAACTGAAACAGAAATTGATCCAGCTATAATAAATTTAGCCCGATAAAGGCTGATGTATATGAGATGCAAGGTCATGTGATATTTCATCCTGTTCTCAGGGGAATCAATATTTCATTTGACACCACGGGAAAGCAAATAACTTGATTTATTCCGGTATTCCATAAAGTCGTGTCTCTCTCTCCACACAGCTGTATGACCGCTGATACTACACTTTTACAGGTATATTTATTTCATTTGCCGACTTTTTCAAATGTAATTTCTAACCACATTGTAACTCTTACTGACTAATAATGTTTTTCTATACGTCTGTCTTAGCATTTCTTATGATAGAACTGTGATTGTTGTAACTAGTTTATTTTTCCGTCTTCTTCTATTCAATTTCAATTAAAGCATAAAAATAGCTAATATACCAATATCAAAGTGAACTTAGTATTTTAAACTAACTTTGGAACGGAGTACTAATTTAAGACCACATTTTATTCATCTCAGTGTTCTTAAACAAACCTTTCTCTCGGTGGTCGAGATTTAGTTCAGTTAGTAACGTGGTTGTTATCAAATGAGAAATGGGTAAGCTAAACCTGTACGGCAGTACAGGTCCAGGACATGTAGAACCATAATAGACACAAAGTAAGAAGTGAATAAACTAACTTTTAGGTGTTTCAGGTACAGGCTGAATAGTGGGATAATAGACACTAAATAATAAGTGAATAAACTAACTTTTAGGTGTTTCAGGTACAGGCTGAATAGTGGGATAATAGACACTAAATAAGAAGTGAATAAACTAACTTTTAGGTGTTTCAGGTACAGGCTGAATAGTGGGATAATAGACACTGAATAAGAAGTGAATAAACTAACTTTTAGGTGTTTCAGGTACAGGCTGAATAGTGGGATAATAGACACTGAATAAGAAGTGAATAAACTAACTTTTAGGTGTTTCAGGTACAGGCTGAATAGTGGGATAATAGACACTAAATAAGAAGTGAATAAACTAACTTTTAGGTGTTCCAGGTACAGGCTGAATAGTGGGATAATAGACACTGAATAAAAAGTGAATAAACTAACTTTTAGGTGTTTCAGGTACAGGCTGAATAGTGGGATAATAGACACTGAATAAGAAGTGAATAAACTAACTTTTAGGTGTTCCAGGTACAGGCTGAATAGTGGGATAATAGACACTGAATAAGAAGTGAATAAACTAACTTTTAGGTGTTCCAGGTACAGGCTGAATAGTGGGATAATAGACACTGAATAAGAAGTGAATAAACTAACTTTTAGGTGTTCCAGGTACAGGCTGAATAGTGGGATAATAGACACTAAATGAGAAGTGAATAAACTAATTTTAGGTGTTCCAGGTACAGGCTGAATAGTGGGATAATAGACACTGAATAAGAAGTGAATAAACTAACTTTTAGGTGTTCCAGGTACAGGCTGAATAGTGGGATAATAGACACTAAATGAGAAGTGAATAAACTAACTTTTAGGTGTTCCAGGTACAGGCTGAATAGTGGGATAATAGACACTGAATAAGAAGTGAATAAACTAACTTTTAGGTGTTTCAGGTACAGGCTGAATAGTGGGATAATAGACACTAAATAAGAAGTGAATAAACTAACTTTTAGGTGTTCCAGGTACAGGCTGAATAGTGGGATAATAGACACTAAATGAGAAGTGAATAAACTAACTTTTAGGTGTTCCAGGTACAGGCTGAATAGTGGGATAATAGACACTAAATGAGAAGTGAATAAACTAACTTTTAGGTGTTCCAGGTACAGGCTGAATAGTGGGATAATAGACACTGAATAAGAAGTGAATAAACTAACTTTTAGGTGTTTCAGGTACAGGCTGAATAGTGGGATAATAGACACTAAATGAGAAGTGAATAAACTAACTTTTAGGTGTTCCAGGTACAGGCTGAATAGTGGGATAATAGACACTAAATGAGAAGTGAATAAACTAACTTTTAGGTGTTTCAGGTACAGGCTGAATAGTGGGATAATAGACACTAAATGAGAAGTGAATAAACTAACTTTTAGGTGTTCCAGGTACAGGCTGAATAGTGGGATAATAGACACTAAATAAGAAGTGAATAAACTAACTTTCAGATGGTCCAGGTACAGGCTGAATAGTGGGATAATAGACACTAAATAAGAAGTGAATAAACTAACTTTTAGGTGTTTCAGGTACAGGCTGAATAGTGGGATAATAGACACTAAATAAGAAGTGAATAAACTAACTTTTAGGTGTTTCAGGTACAGGCTGAATAGTGGGATAATAGACACTAAATAAGAAGTGAATAAACTAACTTTTAGGTGTTCCAGGTACAGGCTGAATAGTGGGATAATAGACACTAAATGAGAAGTGAATAAACTAACTTTTAGGTGTTCCAGGTACAGGCTGAATAGTGGGATAATAGACACTGAATAAGAAGTGAATAAACTAACTTTTAGGTGTTTCAGGTACAGGCTGAATAGTGGGATAATAGACACTAAATAAGAAGTGAATAAACTAACTTTTAGGTGTTCCAGGTACAGGCTGAATAGTGGGATAATAGACACTAAATGAGAAGTGAATAAACTAACTTTTAGGTGTTCCAGGTACAGGCTGAATAGTGGGATAATAGACACTAAATGAGAAGTGAATAAACTAACTTTTAGGTGTTCCAGGTACAGGCTGAATAGTGGGATAATAGACACTGAATAAGAAGTGAATAAACTAACTTTTAGGTGTTTCAGGTACAGGCTGAATAGTGGGATAATAGACACTAAATGAGAAGTGAATAAACTAACTTTTAGGTGTTCCAGGTACAGGCTGAATAGTGGGATAATAGACACTGAATAAGAAGTGAATAAACTAACTTTTAGGTGTTTCAGGTACAGGCTGAATAGTGGGATAATAGACACTAAATAAGAAGTGAATAAACTAACTTTTAGGTGTTCCAGGTACAGGCTGAATAGTGGGATAATAGACACTAAATGAGAAGTGAATAAACTAACTTTTAGGTGTTTCAGGTACAGGCTGAATAGTGGGATAATAGACACTAAATGAGAAGTGAATAAACTAACTTTTAGGTGTTCCAGGTACAGGCTGAATAGTGGGATAATAGACACTGAATAAGAAGTGAATAAACTAACTTTTAGGTGTTTCAGGTACAGGCTGAATAGTGGGATAATAGACACTAAATAAGAAGTGAATAAACTAACTTTCAGATGGTCCAGGTACAGGCTGAATAGTGGGATAATAGACACTAAATAAGAAGTGAATAAACTAACTTTTAGGTGTTTCAGGTACAGGCTGAATAGTGGGATAATAGACACTAAATAAGAAGTGAATAAACTAACTTTTAGGTGTTTCAGGTACAGGCTGAATAGTGGGATAATAGACACTAAATAAGAAGTGAATAAACTAACTTTTAGGTGTTCCAGGTACAGGCTGAATAGTGGGATAATAGACACTAAATGAGAAGTGAATAAACTAACTTTTAGGTGTTCCAGGTACAGGCTGAATAGTGGGATAATAGACACTGAATAAGAAGTGAATAAACTAACTTTTAGGTGTTTCAGGTACAGGCTGAATAGTGGGATAATAGACACTAAATAAGAAGTGAATAAACTAACTTTTAGGTGTTCCAGGTACAGGCTGAATAGTGGGATAATAGACACTAAATGAGAAGTGAATAAACTAACTTTTAGGTGTTCCAGGTACAGGCTGAATAGTGGGATAATAGACACTAAATGAGAAGTGAATAAACTAACTTTTAGGTGTTCCAGGTACAGGCTGAATAGTGGGATAATAGACACTGAATAAGAAGTGAATAAACTAACTTTTAGGTGTTTCAGGTACAGGCTGAATAGTGGGATAATAGACACTAAATAAGAAGTGAATAAACTAACTTTTAGGTGTTCCAGGTACAGGCTGAATAGTGGGATAATATACACTAAATGAGAAGTGAATAAACTAACTTTTAGGTGTTTCAGGTACAGGCTGAATAGTGGGATAATAGACACTAAATGAGAAGTGAATAAACTAACTTTTAGGTGTTCCAGGTACAGGCTGAATAGTGGGATAATAGACACTGAATAAGAAGTGAATAAACTAACTTTTAGGTGTTTCAGGTACAGGCTGAATAGTGGGATAATAGACACTAAATAAGAAGTGAATAAACTAACTTTCAGGTGGTCCAGGTACAGGCTGAATAGTGGGATAATAGACACTAAATAAGAAGTGAATAAACTAACTTTTAGGTGTTTCAGGTACAGGCTGAATAGTGGGATAATAGACACTAAATAAGAAGTGAATAAACTAACTTTTAGGTGTTTCAGGTACAGGCTGAATAGTGGGATAATAGACACTAAATAAGAAGTGAATAAACTAACTTTTAGGTGTTCCAGGTACAGGCTGAATAGTGGGATAATAGACACTAAATGAGAAGTGAATAAACTAACTTTTAGGTGTTCCAGGTACAGGCTGAATAGTGGGATAATAGACACTGAATAAGAAGTGAATAAACTAACTTTTAGGTGTTTCAGGTACAGGCTGAATAGTGGGATAATAGACACTAAATAAGAAGTGAATAAACTAACTTTTAGGTGTTTCAGGTACAGGCTGAATAGTGGGATAATAGACACTAAATAAGAAGTGAATAAACTAACTTTTAGGTGTTTCAGGTACAGGCTGAATAGTGGGATAATAGACACTAAATAAGAAGTGAATAAACTAACTTTTAGGTGTTTCAGGTACAGGCTGAATAGTGGGATAATAGACACTAAATAAGAAGTGAATAAACTAACTTTTAGGTGTTTCAGGTACAGGCTGAATAGTGGGATAATAGACACTAAATAAGAAGTGAATAAACTAACTTTTAGGTGTTTCAGGTACAGGCTAAATAGTGGGATAATAGACACTAAATAAGAAGTGAATAAACAAACTTTTAGGTGTTTCAGGTACAGGCTGAATAGTGGGATAATAGACACTAAATGAGAAGTGAATAAACTAACTTTTAGGTGTTCCAGGTACAGGCTGAATAGTGGGATAATAGACACTGAATAAGAAGTGAATAAACTAACTTTTAGGTGTTTCAGGTACAGGCTGAATAGTGGGATAATAGACACTAAATAAGAAGTGAATAAACTAACTTTAGGTGGTCCAGGTACAGGCTGAATAGTGGGATAATAGACACTAAATAAGAAGTGAATAAACTAACTTTTAGGTGTTCCAGGTACAGGCTGAATAGTGGGATAATAGACACTAAATAAGAAGTGAATAAACTAACTTTTAGGTGTTCCAGGTACAGGCTGAATAGTGGGATAATAGACACTAAATGAGAAGTGAATAAACTAACTTTTAGGTGTTCCAGGTACAGGCTGAATAGTGGGATAATAGACACTGAATAAGAAGTGAATAAACTAACTTTTAGGTGTTTCAGGTACAGGCTGAATAGTGGGATAATAGACACTAAATAAGAAGTGAATAAACTAACTTTTAGGTGTTCCAGGTACAGGCTGAATAGTGGGATAATAGACACTAAATGAGAAGTGAATAAACTAACTTTTAGGTGTTCCAGGTACAGGCTGAATAGTGGGATAATAGACACTAAATGAGAAGTGAATAAACTAACTTTTAGGTGTTCCAGGTACAGGCTGAATAGTGGGATAATAGACACTGAATAAGAAGTGAATAAACTAACTTTTAGGTGTTTCAGGTACAGGCTGAATAGTGGGATAATAGACACTAAATGAGAAGTGAATAAACTAACTTTTAGGTGTTCCAGGTACAGGCTGAATAGTGGGATAATATACACTAAATGAGAAGTGAATAAACTAACTTTTAGGTGTTTCAGGTACAGGCTGAATAGTGGGATAATAGACACTAAATGAGAAGTGAATAAACTAACTTTTAGGTGTTCCAGGTACAGGCTGAATAGTGGGATAATAGACACTGAATAAGAAGTGAATAAACTAACTTTTAGGTGTTTCAGGTACAGGCTGAATAGTGGGATAATAGACACTAAATAAGAAGTGAATAAACTAACTTTCAGATGGTCCAGGTACAGGCTGAATAGTGGGATAATAGACACTAAATAAGAAGTGAATAAACTAACTTTTAGGTGTTTCAGGTACAGGCTGAATAGTGGGATAATAGACACTAAATAAGAAGTGAATAAACTAACTTTTAGGTGTTTCAGGTACAGGCTGAATAGTGGGATAATAGACACTAAATAAGAAGTGAATAAACTAACTTTTAGGTGTTCCAGGTACAGGCTGAATAGTGGGATAATAGACACTAAATGAGAAGTGAATAAACTAACTTTTAGGTGTTCCAGGTACAGGCTGAATAGTGGGATAATAGACACTGAATAAGAAGTGAATAAACTAACTTTTAGGTGTTTCAGGTACAGGCTGAATAGTGGGATAATAGACACTAAATAAGAAGTGAATAAACTAACTTTTAGGTGTTCCAGGTACAGGCTGAATAGTGGGATAATAGACACTAAATGAGAAGTGAATAAACTAACTTTTAGGTGTTCCAGGTACAGGCTGAATAGTGGGATAATAGACACTAAATGAGAAGTGAATAAACTAACTT
Organism: Tachypleus tridentatus; assembly: GCF_004210375.1. Taxonomy (NCBI): domain Eukaryota; kingdom Metazoa; phylum Arthropoda; class Merostomata; order Xiphosura; family Limulidae; genus Tachypleus; species Tachypleus tridentatus. Next base: position 132,190,416 of record NC_134826.1, read on the forward strand.
TTAGGTGTTCCAGGTACAGGCTGAATAGTGGGATAATAGACACTGAATAAGAAGTGAATAAACTAACTTTTAGGTGTTTCAGGTACAGGCTGAATAGTGGGATAATAGACACTAAATGAGAAGTGAATAAACTAACTTTTAGGTGTTCCAGGTACAGGCTGAATAGTGGGATAATAGACACTGAATAAGAAGTGAATAAACTAACTTTTAGGTGTTTCAGGTACAGGCTGAATAGTGGGATAATAGACACTAAATAAGAAGTGAATAAACTAACTTTTAGGTGTTCCAGGTACAGGCTGAATAGTGGGATAATATACACTAAATGAGAAGTGAATAAACTAACTTTTAGGTGTTTCAGGTACAGGCTGAATAGTGGGATAATAGACACTAAATGAGAAGTGAATAAACTAACTTTTAGGTGTTCCAGGTACAGGCTGAATAGTGGGATAATAGACACCAAATAAGAAGTGAATAAACTAACTTTTAGGTGTTTCAGGTACAGGCTGAATAGTGGGATAATAGACACTAAATAAGAAGTGAATAAACTAACTTTTAGGTGTTCCAGGTACAGGCTGAATAGTGGGATAATAGACACTAAATAAGAAGTGAATAAACTAACTTTTAGGTGTTTCAGGTACAGGCTGAATAGTGGGATAATAGACACTAAATAAGAAGTGAATAAACTAACTTTTAGGTGTTTCAGGTACAGGCTGAATAGTGGGATAATAGACACTAAATAAGAAGTGAATAAACTAACTTTTAGGTGTTCCAGGTACAGGCTGAATAGTGGGATAATAGACACTAAAAAGAAGTGAATAAACTAACTTTTAGGTGTTCCAGGTACAGGCTGAATAGTGGGATAATAGACACTAAATAAGAAGTGAATAAACTAACTTTTAGGTGTTTCAGGTACAGGCTGAATAGTGGGATAATAGACACTAAATAAGAAGTGAATAAACTAACTTTAGGTGTTCCAGGTACAGGCTGAATAGTGGGATAATAGACACTAAATAAGAAGTGAATAAACTAACTTTTAGGTGTTCCAGGTACAGGCTGAATAGTGGGATAATAGACACTAAATGAGAAGTGAATAAACTAACTTTTAGGTGTTCCAGGTACAGGCTGAATAGTGGGATAATAGACACCAAATAAGAAGTGAATAAACTAACTTTTAGGTGTTCCAGGTACAGGCTGAATAGTGGGATAATAGACACTAAATAAGAAGTGAATAAACTAACTTTTAGGTGTTCCAGGTACAGGCTGAATAGTGGGATAATAGACACCAAATAAGAAGTGAATAAACTAACTTTTAGGTGTTTCAGGTACAGGCTGAATAGTGGGATAATAGACACTAAATGAGAAGTGAATAAACTAACTTTTAGGTGTTCCAGGTACAGGCTGAATAGTGGGATAATAGACACAAATAAGAAGTGAATAAACTAACTTTTAGGTGTTCCAGGTACAGGCTGAATAGTGGGATAATAGACACTAAATAAGAAGTGAATAAACTAACTTTTAGGTGTTCCAGGTACAGGCTGAATAGTGGGATAATAGACACTAAATAAGAAGTGAATAAACTAACTTTTAGGTGTTTCAGGTACAGGCTGAATAGTGGGATAATAGACACTAAATAAGAAGTGAATAAACTAACTTTTAGGTGTTTCAGGTACAGGCTGAATAGTGGGATAATAGACACTAAATAAGAAGTGAATAAACTAACTTTTAGGTGTTCCAGGTACAGGCTGAATAGTGGGATAATAGACACTAAATGAGAAGTGAATAAACTAACTTTTAGGTGTTCCAGGTACAGGCTGAATAGTGGGATAATAGACACCAAATAAGAAGTGAATAAACTAACTTTTAGGTGTTTCAGGTACAGGCTGAATAGTGGGATAATAGACACTAAATAAGAAGTGAATAAACTAACTTTTAGGTGTTTCAGGTACAGGCTGAATAGTGGGATAATAGACACTAAATAAGAAGTGAATAAACTAACTTTTAGGTGTTTCAGGTACAGGCTGAATAGTGGGATAATAGACACTAAATAAGAAGTGAATAAACTAACTTTTAGGTGTTTCAGGTACAGGCTGAATAGTGGGATAATAGACACTAAATAAGAAGTGAATAAACTAACTTTTAGGTGTTTCAGGTACAGGCTGAATAGTGGGATAATAGACACTAAATAAGAAGTGAATAAACTAACTTTTAGGTGTTTCAGGTACAGGCTGAATAGTGGGATAATAGACACTAAATAAGAAGTGAATAAACTAACTTTTAGGTGTTTCAGGTACAGGCTGAATAGTGGGATAATAGACACTAAATAAGAAGTGAATAAACTAACTTTTAGGTGTTCCAGGTACAGGCTGAATAGTGGGATAATAGACACCAAATAAGAAGTGAATAAACTAACTTTTAGGTGTTCCAGGTACAGGCTGAATAGTGGGATAATAGACACCAAATAAGAAGTGAATAAACTAACTTTTAGGTGTTTCAGGTACAGGCTGAATAGTGGGATAATAGACACTAAATAAGAAGTGAATAAACTAACTTTTAGGTGTTCCAGGTACAGGCTGAATAGTGGGATAATAGACACTAAATAAGAAGTGAATAAACTAACTTTTAGGTGTTTCAGGTACAGGCTGAATAGTGGGATAATAGACACTAAATAAGAAGTGAATAAACTAACTTTTAGGTGTTTCAGGTACAGGCTGAATAGTGGGATAATAGACACTAAATAAGAAGTGAATAAACTAACTTTTAGGTGTTTCAGGTACAGGCTGAATAGTGGGATAATAGACACTAAATAAGAAGTGAATAAACTAACTTTTAGGTGTTTCAGGTACAGGCTGAATAGTGGGATAATAGACACTAAATAAGAAGTGAATAAACTAACTTTTAGGTGTTTCAGGTACAGGCTGAATAGTGGGATAATAGACACTAAATAAGAAGTGAATAAACTAACTTTTAGGTGTTCCAGGTACAGGCTGAATAGTGGGATAATAGACACTAAATGAGAAGTGAATAAACTAACTTTTAGGTGTTCCAGGTACAGGCTGAATAGTGGGATAATAGACACCAAATAAGAAGTGAATAAACTAACTTTTAGGTGTTTCAGGTACAGGCTGAATAGTGGGATAATAGACACTAAATAAGAAGTGAATAAACTAACTTTTAGGTGTTTCAGGTACAGGCTGAATAGTGGGATAATAGACACTAAATAAGAAGTGAATAAACTAACTTTTAGGTGTTTCAGGTACAGGCTGAATAGTGGGATAATAGACACTAAATAAGAAGTGAATAAACTAACTTTTAGGTGTTTCAGGTACAGGCTGAATAGTGGGATAATAGACACTAAATGAGAAGTGAATAAACTAACTTTTAGGTGTTCCAGGTACAGGCTGAATAGTGGGATAATAGACACTAAATAAGAAGTGAATAAACTAACTTTTAGGTGTTTCAGGTACAGGCTGAATAGTGGGATAATAGACACTAAATAAGAAGTGAATAAACTAACTTTTAGGTGTTCCAGGTACAGGCTGAATAGTGGGATAATAGACACTAAATAAGAAGTGAATAAACTAACTTTTAGGTGTTTCAGGTACAGGCTGAATAGTGGGATAATAGACACTAAATAAGAAGTGAATAAACTAACTTTTAGGTGTTTCAGGTACAGGCTGAATAGTGGGATAATAGACACTAAATAAGAAGTGAATAAACTAACTTTTAGGTGTTCCAGGTACAGGCTGAATAGTGGGATAATAGACACTAAATGAGAAGTGAATAAACTAACTTTTAGGTGTTCCAGGTACAGGCTGAATAGTGGGATAATAGACACCAAATAAGAAGTGAATAAACTAACTTTTAGGTGTTTCAGGTACAGGCTGAATAGTGGGATAATAGACACTAAATAAGAAGTGAATAAACTAACTTTTAGGTGTTTCAGGTACAGGCTGAATAGTGGGATAATAGACACCAAATAAGAAGTGAATAAACTAACTTTTAGGTGTTTCAGGTACAGGCTGAATAGTGGGATAATAGACACCAAATAAGAAGTGAATAAACTAACTTTTAGGTGTTTCAGGTACAGGCTGAATAGTGGGATAATAGACACTAAATAAGAAGTGAATAAACTAACTTTTAGGTGTTTCAGGTACAGGCTGAATAGTGGGATAATAGACACTAAATAAGAAGTGAATAAACTAACTTTTAGGTGTTTCAGGTACAGGCTGAATAGTGGGATAATAGACACTAAATGAGAAGTGAATAAACTAACTTTTAGGTGTTCCAGGTACAGGCTGAATAGTGGGATAATAGACACCAAATAAGAAGTGAATAAACTAACTTTTAGGTGTTTCAGGTACAGGCTGAATAGTGGGATAATAGACACTAAATAAGAAGTGAATAAACTAACTTTAGGTGTTCCAGGTACAGGCTGAATAGTGGGATAATAGACACTAAATAAGAAGTGAATAAACTAACTTTTAGGTGTTTCAGGTACAGGCTGAATAGTGGGATAATAGACACTAAATAAGAAGTGAATAAACTAACTTTTAGGTGTTTCAGGTACAGGCTGAATAGTGGGATAATAGACACTAAATAAGAAGTGAATAAACTAACTTTTAGGTGTTCCAGGTACAGGCTGAATAGTGGGATAATAGACACCAAATAAGAAGTGAATAAACTAACTTTTAGGTGTTTCAGGTACAGGCTGAATAGTGGGATAATAGACACTAAATAAGAAGTGAATAAACTAACTTTTAGGTGTTCCAGGTACAGGCTGAATAGTGGGATAATAGACACTAAATGAGAAGTGAATAAACTAACTTTTAGGTGTTCCAGGTACAGGCTGAATAGTGGGATAATAGACACTAAATAAGAAGTGAATAAACTAACTTTTAGGTGTTTCAGGTACAGGCTGAATAGTGGGATAATAGACACTAAATAAGAAGTGAATAAACTAACTTTTAGGTGTTCCAGGTACAGGCTGAATAGTGGGATAATAGACACTAAATGAGAAGTGAATAAACTAACTTTTAGGTGTTCCAGGTACAGGCTGAATAGTGGGATAATAGACACCAAATGAGAAGTGAATAAACTAACTTTAGGTGTTCCAGGTACAGGCTGAATAGTGGGATAATAGACACCAAATAAGAAGTGAATAAACTAACTTTTAGGTGTTTCAGGTACAGGCTGAATAGTGGGATAATAGACACCAAATAAGAAGTGAATAAACTAACTTTTAGGTGTTCCAGGTACAGGCTGAATAGTGGGATAATAGACACCAAATAAGAAGTGAATAAACTAACTTTTAGGTGTTTCAGGTACAGGCTGAATAGTGGGATAATAGACACTAAATAAGAAGTGAATAAACTAACTTTTAGGTGTTCCAGGTACAGGCTGAATAGTGGGATAATAGACACTAAATGAGAAGTGAATAAACTAACTTTAGGTGTTTCAGGTACAGGCTGAATAGTGGGATAATAGACACTAAATGAGAAGTGAATAAACTAACTTTTAGGTGTTCCAGGTACAGGCTGAATAGTGGGATAATAGACACCAAATAAGAAGTGAATAAACTAACTTTTAGGTGTTTCAGGTACAGGCTGAATAGTGGGATAATAGACACTAAATAAGAAGTGAATAAACTAACTTTAGGTGTTCCAGGTACAGGCTGAATAGTGGGATAATAGACACTAAATAAGAAGTGAATAAACTAACTTTAGGTGTTTCAGGTACAGGCTGAATAGTGGGATAATAGACACTAAATAAGAAGTGAATAAACTAACTTTTAGGTGTTTCAGGTACAGGCTGAATAGTGGGATAATAGACACTAAATAAGAAGTGAATAAACTAACTTTTAGGTGTTCCAGGTACAGGCTGAATAGTGGGATAATAGACACTAAATGAGAAGTGAATAAACTAACTTTTAGGTGTTCCAGGTACAGGCTGAATAGTGGGATAATAGACACCAAATAAGAAGTGAATAAACTAACTTTAGGTGTTTCAGGTACAGGCTGAATAGTGGGATAATAGACACCAAATAAGAAGTGAATAAACTAACTTTTAGGTGTTCCAGGTACAGGCTGAATAGTGGGATAATAGACACTAAATGAGAAGTGAATAAACTAACTTTTAGGTGTTCCAGGTACAGGCTGAATAGTGGGATAATAGACACCAAATGAGAAGTGAATAAACTAACTTTTAGGTGTTCCAGGTACAGGCTGAATAGTGGGATAATAGACACTAAATAAGAAGTGAATAAACTAACTTTTAGGTGTTTCAGGTACAGGCTGAATAGTGGGATAATAGACACCAAATAAGAAGTGAATAAACTAACTTTAGGTGTTCCAGGTACAGGCTGAATAGTGGGATAATAGACACCAAATGAGAAGTGAATAAACTAACTTTAGGTGTTTCAGGTACAGGCTGAATAGTGGGATAATAGACACCAAATGAGAAGTGAATAAACTAACTTTTAGGTGTTCCAGGTACAGGCTGAATAGTGGGATAATAGACACCAAATAAGAAGTGAATAAACTAACTTTTAGGTGTTTCAGGTACAGGCTGAATAGTGGGATAATAGACACCAAATAAGAAGTGAATAAACTAACTTTTAGGTGTTCCAGGTACAGGCTGAATAGTGGGATAATAGACACCAAATAAGAAGTGAATAAACTAACTTTTAGGTGTTTCAGGTACAGGCTGAATAGTGGGATAATAGACACCAAATAAGAAGTGAATAAACTAACTTTTAGGTGTTTCAGGTACAGGCTGAATAGTGGGATAATAGACACTAAATAAGAAGTGAATAAACTAACTTTTAGGTGTTCCAGGTACAGGCTGAATAGTGGGATAATAGACACTAAATAAGAAGTGAATAAACTAACTTTTAGGTGTTCCAGGTACAGGCTGAATAGTGGGATAATAGACACCAAATAAGAAGTGAATAAACTAACTTTTAGGTGTTTCAGGTACAGGCTGAATAGTGGGATAATAGACACCAAATAAGAAGTGAATAAACTAACTTTTAGGTGTTTCCAGGTACAGGCTGAATAGTGGGATAATAGACACCAAATAAGAAGTGAATAAACTAACTTTTAGGTGTTTCAGGTACAGGCTGAATAGTGGGATAATAGACACTAAATAAGAAGTGAATAAACTAACTTTTAGGTGTTTCAGGTACAGGCTGAATAGTGGGATAATAGACACTAAATAAGAAGTGAATAAACTAACTTTTAGGTGTTTCAGGTACAGGCTGAATAGTGGGATAATAGACACCAAATAAGAAGTGAATAAACTAACTTTTAGGTGTTTCAGGTACAGGCTGAATAGTGGGATAATAGACACTAAATAAGAAGTGAATAAACTAACTTTTAGGTGTTTCAGGTACAGGCTGAATAGTGGGATAATAGACACTAAATAAGAAGTGAATAAACTAACTTTTAGGTGTTCCAGGTACAGGCTGAATAGTGGGATAATAGACACCAAATAAGAAGTGAATAAACTAACTTTTAGGTGTTTCAGGTACAGGCTGAATAGTGGGATAATAGACACTAAATAAGAAGTGAATAAACTAACTTTTAGGTGTTCCAGGTACAGGCTGAATAGTGGGATAATAGACACCAAATAAGAAGTGAATAAACTAACTTTTAGGTGTTCCAGGTACAGGCTGAATAGTGGGATAATAGACACCAAATAAGAAGTGAATAAACTAACTTTAGGTGTTCCAGGTACAGGCTGAATAGTGGGATAATAGACACCAAATAAGAAGTGAATAAACTAACTTTTAGGTGTTCCAGGTACAGGCTGAATAGTGGGATAATAGACACCAAATAAGAAGTGAATAAACTAACTTTTAGGTGTTTCCAGGTACAGGCTGAATAGTGGGATAATAGACACTAAATAAGAAGTGAATAAACTAACTTTAGGTGTTCCAGGTACAGGCTGAATAGTGGGATAATAGACACTAAATAAGAAGTGAATAAACTAACTTTTAGGTGTTCCAGGTACAGGCTGAATAGTGGGATAATAGACACTAAATGAGAAGTGAATAAACTAACTTTTAGGTGTTCCAGGTACAGGCTGAATAGTGGGATAATAGACACTAAATAAGAAGTGAATAAACTAACTTTTAGGTGTTTCAGGTACAGGCTGAATAGTGGGATAATAGACACTAAATAAGAAGTGAATAAACTAACTTTTAGGTGTTCCAGGTACAGGCTGAATAGTGGGATAATAGACACTAAATAAGAAGTGAATAAACTAACTTTTAGGTGTTTCAGGTACAGGCTGAATAGTGGGATAATAGACACTAAATAAGAAGTGAATAAACTAACTTTTAGGTGTTCCAGGTACAGGCTGAATAGTGGGATAATAGACACTAAATAAGAAGTGAATAAACTAACTTTTAGGTGTTTCAGGTACAGGCTGAATAGTGGGATAATAGACACAAATAAGAAGTGAATAAACTAACTTTAGGTGTTCCAGGTACAGGCTGAATAGTGGGATAATAGACACTAAATAAGAAGTGAATAAACTAACTTTTAGGTGTTTCCAGGTACAGGCTGAATAGTGGGATAATAGACACCAAATAAGAAGTGAATAAACTAACTTTTAGGTGTTTCAGGTACAGGCTGAATAGTGGGATAATAGACACCAAATAAGAAGTGAATAAACTAACTTTAGGTGTTCCAGGTACAGGCTGAATAGTGGGATAATAGACACCAAATAAGAAGTGAATAAACTAACTTTAGGTGTTCCAGGTACAGGCTGAATAGTGGGATAATAGACACTAAATAAGAAGTGAATAAACTAACTTTTAGGTGTTTCAGGTACAGGCTGAATAGTGGGATAATAGACACCAAATAAGAAGTGAATAAACTAACTTTTAGGTGTTCCAGGTACAGGCTGAATAGTGGGATAATAGACACTAAATAAGAAGTGAATAAACTAACTTTAGGTGTTCCAGGTACAGGCTGAATAGTGGGATAATAGACACTAAATAAGAAGTGAATAAACTAACTTTAGGTGTTCCAGGTACAGGCTGAATAGTGGGATAATAGACACCAAATAAGAAGTGAATAAACTAACTTTTAGGTGTTTCAGGTACAGGCTGAATAGTGGGATAATAGACACCAAATAAGAAGTGAATAAACTAACTTTTAGGTGTTCCAGGTACAGGCTGAATAGTGGGATAATAGACACCAAATAAGAAGTGAATAAACTAACTTTAGGTGTTTCAGGTACAGGCTGAATAGTGGGATAATAGACACCAAATAAGAAGTGAATAAACTAACTTTTAGGTGTTCCAGGTACAGGCTGAATAGTGGGATAATAGACACTAAATAAGAAGTGAATAAACTAACTTTTAGGTGTTTCCAGGTACAGGCTGAATAGTGGGATAATAGACACCAAATAAGAAGTGAATAAACTAACTTTTAGGTGTTCCAGGTACAGGCTGAATAGTGGGATAATAGACACCAAATAAGAAGTGAATAAACTAACTTTAGGTGTTCCAGGTACAGGCTGAATAGTGGGATAATAGACACCTAAATAAGAAGTGAATAAACTAACTTTTAGGTGTTCCAGGTACAGGCTGAATAGTGGGATAATAGACACTAAATAAGAAGTGAATAAACTAACTTTTAGGTGTTTCAGGTACAGGCTGAATAGTGGGATAATAGACACCAAATAAGAAGTGAATAAACTAACTTTTAGGTGTTCCAGGTACAGGCTGAATAGTGGGATAATAGACACTAAATAAGAAGTGAATAAACTAACTTTTAGGTGTTTCAGGTACAGGCTGAATAGTGGGATAATAGACACTAAATAAGAAGTGAATAAACTAACTTTTAGGTGTTCCAGGTACAGGCTGAATAGTGGGATAATAGACACTAAATAAGAAGTGAATAAACTAACTTTTAGGTGTTTCAGGTACAGGCTGAATAGTGGGATAATAGACACTAAATAAGAAGTGAATAAACTAACTTTTAGGTGTTTCAGGTACAGGCTGAATAGTGGGATAATAGACACTAAATAAGAAGTGAATAAACTAACTTTTAGGTGTTTCCAGGTACAGGCTGAATAGTGGGATAATAGACACCAAATAAGAAGTGAATAAACTAACTTTTAGGTGTTCCAGGTACAGGCTGAATAGTGGGATAATAGACACCAAATAAGAAGTGAATAAACTAACTTTTAGGTGTTCCAGGTACAGGCTGAATAGTGGGATAATAGACACCAAATAAGAAGTGAATAAACTAACTTTTAGGTGTTCCAGGTACAGGCTGAATAGTGGGATAATAGACACCAAATAAGAAGTGAATAAACTAACTTTAGGTGTTCCAGGTACAGGCTGAATAGTGGGATAATAGACACCAAATAAGAAGTGAATAAACTAACTTTTAGGTGTTTCAGGTACAGGCTGAATAGTGGGATAATAGACACTAAATAAGAAGTGAATAAACTAACTTTTAGGTGTTTCAGGTACAGGCTGAATAGTGGGATAATAGACACTAAATAAGAAGTGAATAAACTAACTTTTAGGTGTTTCAGGTACAGGCTGAATAGTGGGATAATAGACACTAAATAAGAAGTGAATAAACTAACTTTTAGGTGTTTCAGGTACAGGCTGAATAGTGGGATAATAGACACTAAATAAGAAGTGAATAAACTAACTTTAGGTGTTCCAGGTACAGGCTGAATAGTGGGATAATAGACACCAAATAAGAAGTGAATAAACTAACTTTTAGGTGTTTCAGGTACAGGCTGAATAGTGGGATAATAGACACTAAATAAGAAGTGAATAAACTAACTTTAGGTGTTCCAGGTACAGGCTGAATAGTGGGATAATAGACACCAAATAAGAAGTGAATAAACTAACTTTAGGTGTTTCCAGGTACAGGCTGAATAGTGGGATAATAGACACCAAATAAGAAGTGAATAAACTAACTTTTAGGTGTTTCAGGTACAGGCTGAATAGTGGGATAATAGACACCAAATAAGAAGTGAATAAACTAACTTTTAGGTGTTCCAGGTACAGGCTGAATAGTGGGATAATAGACACCAAATAAGAAGTGAATAAACTAACTTTTAGGTGTTCCAGGTACAGGCTGAATAGTGGGATAATAGACACCAAATAAGAAGTGAATAAACTAACTTTTAGGTGTTTCAGGTACAGGCTGAATAGTGGGATAATAGACACTAAATAAGAAGTGAATAAACTAACTTTTAGGTGTTTCAGGTACAGGCTGAATAGTGGGATAATAGACACTAAATAAGAAGTGAATAAACTAACTTTTAGGTGTTTCCAGGTACAGGCTGAATAGTGGGATAATAGACACTAAATAAGAAGTGAATAAACTAACTTTTAGGTGTTTCAGGTACAGGCTGAATAGTGGGATAATAGACACTAAATAAGAAGTGAATAAACTAACTTTTAGGTGTTTCAGGTACAGGCTGAATAGTGGGATAATAGACACTAAATAAGAAGTGAATAAACTAACTTTTAGGTGTTTCAGGTACAGGCTGAATAGTGGGATAATAGACACTAAATGAGAAGTGAATAAACTAACTTTTAGGTGTTCCAGGTACAGGCTGAATAGTGGGATAATAGACACCAAATAAGAAGTGAATAAACTAACTTTTAGGTGTTTCAGGTACAGGCTGAATAGTGGGATAATAGACACCAAATAAGAAGTGAATAAACTAACTTTTAGGTGTTCCAGGTACAGGCTGAATAGTGGGATAATAGACACTAAATAAGAAGTGAATAAACTAACTTTTAGGTGTTTCAGGTACAGGCTGAATAGTGGGATAATAGACACTAAATAAGAAGTGAATAAACTAACTTTTAGGTGTTCCAGGTACAGGCTGAATAGTGGGATAATAGACACCAAATAAGAAGTGAATAAACTAACTTTTAGGTGTTCCAGGTACAGGCTGAATAGTGGGATAATAGACACTAAATAAGAAGTGAATAAACTAACTTTTAGGTGTTTCAGGTACAGGCTGAATAGTGGGATAATAGACACCAAATAAGAAGTGAATAAACTAACTTTTAGGTGTTCCAGGTACAGGCTGAATAGTGGGATAATAGACACCAAATAAGAAGTGAATAAACTAACTTTTAGGTGTTCCAGGTACAGGCTGAATAGTGGGATAATAGACACCAAATAAGAAGTGAATAAACTAACTTTTAGGTGTTTCAGGTACAGGCTGAATAGTGGGATAATAGACACTAAATAAGAAGTGAATAAACTAACTTTAGGTGTTCCAGGTACAGGCTGAATAGTGGGATAATAGACACCAAATAAGAAGTGAATAAACTAACTTTTAGGTGTTCCAGGTACAGGCTGAATAGTGGGATAATAGACACCAAATAAGAAGTGAATAAACTAACTTTTAGGTGTTCCAGGTACAGGCTGAATAGTGGGATAATAGACACCAAATAAGAAGTGAATAAACTAACTTTAGGTGTTTCAGGTACAGGCTGAATAGTGGGATAATAGACACCAAATAAGAAGTGAATAAACTAACTTTTAGGTGTTCCAGGTACAGGCTGAATAGTGGGATAATAGACACTAAATAAGAAGTGAATAAACTAACTTTTAGGTGTTTCAGGTACAGGCTGAATAGTGGGATAATAGACACTAAATAAGAAGTGAATAAACTAACTTTTAGGTGTTCCAGGTACAGGCTGAATAGTGGGATAATAGACACTAAATAAGAAGTGAATAAACTAACTTTTAGGTGTTTCAGGTACAGGCTGAATAGTGGGATAATAGACACTAAATGAGAAGTGAATAAACTAACTTTTAGGTGTTCCAGGTACAGGCTGAATAGTGGGATAATAGACACCAAATAAGAAGTGAATAAACTAACTTTAGGTGTTTCAGGTACAGGCTGAATAGTGGGATAATAGACACTAAATAAGAAGTGAATAAACTAACTTTTAGGTGTTCCAGGTACAGGCTGAATAGTGGGATAATAGACACCAAATAAGAAGTGAATAAACTAACTTTTAGGTGTTTCAGGTACAGGCTGAATAGTGGGATAATAGACACCAAATAAGAAGTGAATAAACTAACTTTTAGGTGTTTCAGGTACAGGCTGAATAGTGGGATAATAGACACCAAATAAGAAGTGAATAAACTAACTTTAGGTGTTCCAGGTACAGGCTGAATAGTGGGATAATAGACACCAAATAAGAAGTGAATAAACTAACTTTAGGTGTTCCAGGTACAGGCTGAATAGTGGGATAATAGACACCAAATAAGAAGTGAATAAACTAACTTTTAGGTGTTTCAGGTACAGGCTGAATAGTGGGATAATAGACACCAAATAAGAAGTGAATAAACTAACTTTAGGTGTTCCAGGTACAGGCTGAATAGTGGGATAATAGACACTAAATAAGAAGTGAATAAACTAACTTTTAGGTGTTCCAGGTACAGGCTGAATAGTGGGATAATAGACACTAAATAAGAAGTGAATAAACTAACTTTTAGGTGTTCCAGGTACAGGCTGAATAGTGGGATAATAGACACCAAATAAGAAGTGAATAAACTAACTTTAGGTGTTTCAGGTACAGGCTGAATAGTGGGATAATAGACACTAAATAAGAAGTGAATAAACTAACTTTTAGGTGTTCCAGGTACAGGCTGAATAGTGGGATAATAGACACTAAATAAGAAGTGAATAAACTAACTTTTAGGTGTTTCAGGTACAGGCTGAATAGTGGGATAATAGACACTAAATAAGAAGTGAATAAACTAACTTTTAGGTGTTCCAGGTACAGGCTGAATAGTGGGATAATAGACACTAAATAAGAAGTGAATAAACTAACTTTTAGGTGTTTCAGGTACAGGCTGAATAGTGGGATAATAGACACTAAATAAGAAGTGAATAAACTAACTTTTAGGTGTTCCAGGTACAGGCTGAATAGTGGGATAATAGACACTAAATAAGAAGTGAATAAACTAACTTTTAGGTGTTTCAGGTACAGGCTGAATAGTGGGATAATAGACACTAAATAAGAAGTGAATAAACTAACTTTAGGTGTTCCAGGTACAGGCTGAATAGTGGGATAATAGACACTAAATAAGAAGTGAATAAACTAACTTTTAGGTGTTCCAGGTACAGGCTGAATAGTGGGATAATAGACACCAAATAAGAAGTGAATAAACTAACTTTTAGGTGTTTCAGGTACAGGCTGAATAGTGGGATAATAGACACTAAATAAGAAGTGAATAAACTAACTTTTAGGTGTTTCAGGTACAGGCTGAATAGTGGGATAATAGACACTAAATAAGAAGTGAATAAACTAACTTTTAGGTGTTTCAGGTACAGGCTGAATAGTGGGATAATAGACACTAAATAAGAAGTGAATAAACTAACTTTTAGGTGTTTCAGGTACAGGCTGAATAGTGGGATAATAGACACCAAATAAGAAGTGAATAAACTAACTTTAGGTGTTTCAGGTACAGGCTGAATAGTGGGATAATAGACACCAAATAAGAAGTGAATAAACTAACTTTTAGGTGTTCCAGGTACAGGCTGAATAGTGGGATAATAGACACCAAATAAGAAGTGAATAAACTAACTTTAGGTGTTCCAGGTACAGGCTGAATAGTGGGATAATAGACACCAAATAAGAAGTGAATAAACTAACTTTTAGGTGTTCCAGGTACAGGCTGAATAGTGGGATAATAGACACCAAATAAGAAGTGAATAAACTAACTTTTAGGTGTTTCAGGTACAGGCTGAATAGTGGGATAATAGACACTAAATAAGAAGTGAATAAACTAACTTTTAGGTGTTTCCAGGTACAGGCTGAATAGTGGGATAATAGACACTAAATAAGAAGTGAATAAACTAACTTTAGGTGTTTCAGGTACAGGCTGAATAGTGGGATAATAGACACTAAATAAGAAGTGAATAAACTAACTTTTAGGTGTTTCAGGTACAGGCTGAATAGTGGGATAATAGACACTAAATAAGAAGTGAATAAACTAACTTTTAGGTGTTTCAGGTACAGGCTGAATAGTGGGATAATAGACACTAAATAAGAAGTGAATAAACTAACTTTTAGGTGTTCCAGGTACAGGCTGAATAGTGGGATAATAGACACTAAATAAGAAGTGAATAAACTAACTTTTAGGTGTTTCAGGTACAGGCTGAATAGTGGGATAATAGACACTAAATAAGAAGTGAATAAACTAACTTTTAGGTGTTCCAGGTACAGGCTGAATAGTGGGATAATAGACACTAAATAAGAAGTGAATAAACTAACTTTTAGGTGTTTCAGGTACAGGCTGAATAGTGGGATAATAGACACTAAATAAGAAGTGAATAAACTAACTTTTAGGTGTTTCCAGGTACAGGCTGAATAGTGGGATAATAGACACTAAATAAGAAGTGAATAAACTAACTTTTAGGTGTTCCAGGTACAGGCTGAATAGTGGGATAATAGACACTAAATAAGAAGTGAATAAACTAACTTTTAGGTGTTTCAGGTACAGGCTGAATAGTGGGATAATAGACACTAAATAAGAAGTGAATAAACTAACTTTTAGGTGTTCCAGGTACAGGCTGAATAGTGGGATAATAGACACCAAATGAGAAGTGAATAAACTAACTTTTAGGTGTTCCAGGTACAGGCTGAATAGTGGGATAATAGACACTAAATAAGAAGTGAATAAACTAACTTTAGGTGTTTCAGGTACAGGCTGAATAGTGGGATAATAGACACCAAATAAGAAGTGAATAAACTAACTTTTAGGTGTTCCAGGTACAGGCTGAATAGTGGGATAATAGACACTAAATAAGAAGTGAATAAACTAACTTTAGGTGTTCCAGGTACAGGCTGAATAGTGGGATAATAGACACCAAATAAGAAGTGAATAAACTAACTTTTAGGTGTTCCAGGTACAGGCTGAATAGTGGGATAATAGACACCAAATAAGAAGTGAATAAACTAACTTTTAGGTGTTTCAGGTACAGGCTGAATAGTGGGATAATAGACACTAAATAAGAAGTGAATAAACTAACTTTTAGGTGTTCCAGGTACAGGCTGAATAGTGGGATAATAGACACCAAATAAGAAGTGAATAAACTAACTTTTAGGTGTTTCAGGTACAGGCTGAATAGTGGGATAATAGACACTAAATAAGAAGTGAATAAACTAACTTTTAGGTGTTTCAGGTACAGGCTGAATAGTGGGATAATAGACACTAAATAAGAAGTGAATAAACTAACTTTTAGGTGTTTCAGGTACAGGCTGAATAGTGGGATAATAGACACTAAATAAGAAGTGAATAAACTAACTTTTAGGTGTTTCAGGTACAGGCTGAATAGTGGGATAATAGACACTAAATAAGAAGTGAATAAACTAACTTTTAGGTGTTCCAGGTACAGGCTGAATAGTGGGATAATAGACACTAAATAAGAAGTGAATAAACTAACTTTTAGGTGTTTCAGGTACAGGCTGAATAGTGGGATAATAGACACTAAATAAGAAGTGAATAAACTAACTTTTAGGTGTTCCAGGTACAGGCTGAATAGTGGGATAATAGACACTAAATAAGAAGTGAATAAACTAACTTTTAGGTGTTTCAGGTACAGGCTGAATAGTGGGATAATAGACACTAAATAAGAAGTGAATAAACTAACTTTTAGGTGTTTCAGGTACAGGCTGAATAGTGGGATAATAGACACCAAATAAGAAGTGAATAAACTAACTTTTAGGTGTTCCAGGTACAGGCTGAATAGTGGGATAATAGACACTAAATGAGAAGTGAATAAACTAACTTTAGGTGTTCCAGGTACAGGCTGAATAGTGGGATAATAGACACTAAATAAGAAGTGAATAAACTAACTTTTAGGTGTTTCAGGTACAGGCTGAATAGTGGGATAATAGACACTAAATAAGAAGTGAATAAACTAACTTTTAGGTGTTTCAGGTACAGGCTGAATAGTGGGATAATAGACACTAAATAAGAAGTGAATAAACTAACTTTTAGGTGTTTCAGGTACAGGCTGAATAGTGGGATAATAGACACTAAATAAGAAGTGAATAAACTAACTTTTAGGTGTTTCAGGTACAGGCTGAATAGTGGGATAATAGACACTAAATAAGAAGTGAATAAACTAACTTTTAGGTGTTTCAGGTACAGGCTGAATAGTGGGATAATAGACACTAAATAAGAAGTGAATAAACTAACTTTTAGGTGTTTCAGGTACAGGCTGAATAGTGGGATAATAGACACTAAATAAGAAGTGAATAAACTAACTTTTAGGTGTTCCAGGTACAGGCTGAATAGTGGGATAATAGACACCAAATAAGAAGTGAATAAACTAACTTTTAGGTGTTTCAGGTACAGGCTGAATAGTGGGATAATAGACACCAAATAAGAAGTGAATAAACTAACTTTTAGGTGTTCCAGGTACAGGCTGAATAGTGGGATAATAGACACTAAATAAGAAGTGAATAAACTAACTTTTAGGTGTTTCAGGTACAGGCTGAATAGTGGGATAATAGACACTAAATAAGAAGTGAATAAACTAACTTTTAGGTGTTTCAGGTACAGGCTGAATAGTGGGATAATAGACACTAAATAAGAAGTGAATAAACTAACTTTTAGGTGTTCCAGGTACAGGCTGAATAGTGGGATAATAGACACTAAATAAGAAGTGAATAAACTAACTTTTAGGTGTTTCAGGTACAGGCTGAATAGTGGGATAATAGACACTAAATAAGAAGTGAATAAACTAACTTTTAGGTGTTCCAGGTACAGGCTGAATAGTGGGATAATAGACACTAAATAAGAAGTGAATAAACTAACTTTTAGGTGTTCCAGGTACAGGCTGAATAGTGGGATAATAGACACTAAATAAGAAGTGAATAAACTAACTTTTAGGTGTTTCAGGTACAGGCTGAATAGTGGGATAATAGACACCAAATAAGAAGTGAATAAACTAACTTTTAGGTGTTCCAGGTACAGGCTGAATAGTGGGATAATAGACACTAAATAAGAAGTGAATAAACTAACTTTTAGGTGTTCCAGGTACAGGCTGAATAGTGGGATAATAGACACTAAATGAGAAGTGAATAAACTAACTTTTAGGTGTTCCAGGTACAGGCTGAATAGTGGGATAATAGACACCAAATAAGAAGTGAATAAACTAACTTTTAGGTGTTTCAGGTACAGGCTGAATAGTGGGATAATAGACACTAAATAAGAAGTGAATAAACTAACTTTTAGGTGTTCCAGGTACAGGCTGAATAGTGGGATAATAGACACCAAATAAGAAGTGAATAAACTAACTTTTAGGTGTTTCAGGTACAGGCTGAATAGTGGGATAATAGACACCAAATAAGAAGTGAATAAACTAACTTTTAGGTGTTCCAGGTACAGGCTGAATAGTGGGATAATAGACACTAAATAAGAAGTGAATAAACTAACTTTTAGGTGTTTCAGGTACAGGCTGAATAGTGGGATAATAGACACTAAATAAGAAGTGAATAAACTAACTTTTAGGTGTTCCAGGTACAGGCTGAATAGTGGGATAATAGACACCAAATAAGAAGTGAATAAACTAACTTTTAGGTGTTTCAGGTACAGGCTGAATAGTGGGATAATAGACACTAAATAAGAAGTGAATAAACTAACTTTTAGGTGTTCCAGGTACAGGCTGAATAGTGGGATAATAGACACTAAATAAGAAGTGAATAAACTAACTTTTAGGTGTTTCCAGGTACAGGCTGAATAGTGGGATAATAGACACTAAATAAGAAGTGAATAAACTAACTTTTAGGTGTTTCAGGTACAGGCTGAATAGTGGGATAATAGACACTAAATAAGAAGTGAATAAACTAACTTTTAGGTGTTCCAGGTACAGGCTGAATAGTGGGATAATAGACACTAAATAAGAAGTGAATAAACTAACTTTTAGGTGTTCCAGGTACAGGCTGAATAGTGGGATAATAGACACCAAATAAGAAGTGAATAAACTAACTTTTAGGTGTTTCAGGTACAGGCTGAATAGTGGGATAATAGACACCAAATAAGAAGTGAATAAACTAACTTTTAGGTGTTCCAGGTACAGGCTGAATAGTGGGATAATAGACACCAGGTACAGGCTGAATAGAAGTGAATAAACTAACTTTAGGTGTTCCAGGTACAGGCTGAATAGTGGGATAATAGACACTAAATAAGAAGTGAATAAACTAACTTTAGGTGTTTCAGGTACAGGCTGAATAGTGGGATAATAGACACTAAATAAGAAGTGAATAAACTAACTTTTAGGTGTTCCAGGTACAGGCTGAATAGTGGGATAATAGACACTAAATAAGAAGTGAATAAACTAACTTTTAGGTGTTTCAGGTACAGGCTGAATAGTGGGATAATAGACACCAAATAAGAAGTGAATAAACTAACTTTTAGGTGTTCCAGGTACAGGCTGAATAGTGGGATAATAGACACCAAATAAGAAGTGAATAAACTAACTTTTAGGTGTTTCAGGTACAGGCTGAATAGTGGGATAATAGACACTAAATAAGAAGTGAATAAACTAACTTTTAGGTGTTCCAGGTACAGGCTGAATAGTGGGATAATAGACACTAAATAAGAAGTGAATAAACTAACTTTTAGGTGTTTCAGGTACAGGCTGAATAGTGGGATAATAGACACTAAATAAGAAGTGAATAAACTAACTTTTAGGTGTTCCAGGTACAGGCTGAATAGTGGGATAATAGACACTAAATAAGAAGTGAATAAACTAACTTTTAGGTGTTCCAGGTACAGGCTGAATAGTGGGATAATAGACACTAAATAAGAAGTGAATAAACTAACTTTTAGGTGTTTCAGGTACAGGCTGAATAGTGGGATAATAGACACTAAATAAGAAGTGAATAAACTAACTTTTAGGTGTTTCAGGTACAGGCTGAATAGTGGGATAATAGACACTAAATAAGAAGTGAATAAACTAACTTTTAGGTGTTTCAGGTACAGGCTGAATAGTGGGATAATAGACACTAAATAAGAAGTGAATAAACTAACTTTTAGGTGTTTCAGGTACAGGCTGAATAGTGGGATAATAGACACTAAATAAGAAGTGAATAAACTAACTTTTAGGTGTTTCAGGTACAGGCTGAATAGTGGGATAATAGACACTAAATAAGAAGTGAATAAACTAACTTTTAGGTGTTTCCAGGTACAGGCTGAATAGTGGGATAATAGACACTAAATAAGAAGTGAATAAACTAACTTTTAGGTGTTTCAGGTACAGGCTGAATAGTGGGATAATAGACACTAAATAAGAAGTGAATAAACTAACTTTTAGGTGTTTCAGGTACAGGCTGAATAGTGGGATAATAGACACTAAATAAGAAGTGAATAAACTAACTTTTAGGTGTTTCAGGTACAGGCTGAATAGTGGGATAATAGACACTAAATAAGAAGTGAATAAACTAACTTTTAGGTGTTTCAGGTACAGGCTGAATAGTGGGATAATAGACACTAAATAAGAAGTGAATAAACTAACTTTTAGGTGTTTCAGGTACAGGCTGAATAGTGGGATAATAGACACTAAATAAGAAGTGAATAAACTAACTTTTAGGTGTTCCAGGTACAGGCTGAATAGTGGGATAATAGACACTAAATAAGAAGTGAATAAACTAACTTTTAGGTGTTTCAGGTACAGGCTGAATAGTGGGATAATAGACACTAAATAAGAAGTGAATAAACTAACTTTTAGGTGTTCCAGGTACAGGCTGAATAGTGGGATAATAGACACTAAATAAGAAGTGAATAAACTAACTTTTAGGTGTTTCAGGTACAGGCTGAATAGTGGGATAATAGACACTAAATAAGAAGTGAATAAACTAACTTTTAGGTGTTTCAGGTACAGGCTGAATAGTGGGATAATAGACACTAAATAAGAAGTGAATAAACTAACTTTTAGGTGTTTCAGGTACAGGCTGAATGAATAGTGGGATAATAGACACTAAATAAGAAGTGAATAAACTAACTTTTAGGTGTTCCAGGTACAGGCTGAATAGTGGGATAATAGACACTAAATAAGAAGTGAATAAACTAACTTTTAGGTGTTCCAGGTACAGGCTGAATAGTGGGATAATAGACACTAAATAAGAAGTGAATAAACTAACTTTTAGGTGTTTCAGGTACAGGCTGAATAGTGGGATAATAGACACCAAATAAGAAGTGAATAAACTAACTTTTAGGTGTTCCAGGTACAGGCTGAATAGTGGGATAATAGACACTAAATAAGAAGTGAATAAACTAACTTTTAGGTGTTCCAGGTACAGGCTGAATAGTGGGATAATAGACACTAAATAAGAAGTGAATAAACTAACTTTTAGGTGTTCCAGGTACAGGCTGAATAGTGGGATAATAGACACTAAATAAGAAGTGAATAAACTAACTTTTAGGTGTTTCAGGTACAGGCTGAATAGTGGGATAATAGACACTAAATAAGAAGTGAATAAACTAACTTTTAGGTGTTTCAGGTACAGGCTGAATAGTGGGATAATAGACACTAAATAAGAAGTGAATAAACTAACTTTTAGGTGTTTCAGGTACAGGCTGAATAGTGGGATAATAGACACTAAATAAGAAGTGAATAAACTAACTTTTAGGTGTTTCAGGTACAGGCTGAATAGTGGGATAATAGACACTAAATAAGAAGTGAATAAACTAACTTTAGGTGTTCCAGGTACAGGCTGAATAGTGGGATAATAGACACTAAATAAGAAGTGAATAAACTAACTTTTAGGTGTTTCAGGTACAGGCTGAATAGTGGGATAATAGACACTAAATAAGAAGTGAATAAACTAACTTTTAGGTGTTCCAGGTACAGGCTGAATAGTGGGATAATAGACACTAAATAAGAAGTGAATAAACTAACTTTTAGGTGTTTCAGGTACAGGCTGAATAGTGGGATAATAGACACTAAATAAGAAGTGAATAAACTAACTTTTAGGTGTTTCAGGTACAGGCTGAATAGTGGGATAATAGACACTAAATAAGAAGTGAATAAACTAACTTTTAGGTGTTCCAGGTACAGGCTGAATAGTGGGATAATAGACACTAAATGAGAAGTGAATAAACTAACTTTTAGGTGTTCCAGGTACAGGCTGAATAGTGGGATAATAGACACTAAATAAGAAGTGAATAAACTAACTTTTAGGTGTTTCAGGTACAGGCTGAATAGTGGGATAATAGACACTAAATAAGAAGTGAATAAACTAACTTTTAGGTGTTTCAGGTACAGGCTGAATAGTGGGATAATAGACACTAAATAAGAAGTGAATAAACTAACTTTTAGGTGTTTCAGGTACAGGCTGAATAGTGGGATAATAGACACTAAATAAGAAGTGAATAAACTAACTTTTAGGTGTTTCAGGTACAGGCTGAATAGTGGGATAATAGACACTAAATAAGAAGTGAATAAACTAACTTTTAGGTGTTTCAGGTACAGGCTGAATAGTGGGATAATAGACACTAAATAAGAAGTGAATAAACTAACTTTTAGGTGTTTCAGGTACAGGCTGAATAGTGGGATAATAGACACTAAATGAGAAGTGAATAAACTAACTTTTAGGTGTTCCAGGTACAGGCTGAATAGTGGGATAATAGACACTAAATAAGAAGTGAATAAACTAACTTTTAGGTGTTTCAGGTACAGGCTGAATAGTGGGATAATAGACACTAAATAAGAAGTGAATAAACTAACTTTTAGGTGTTCCAGGTACAGGCTGAATAGTGGGATAATAGACACTAAATAAGAAGTGAATAAACTAACTTTTAGGTGTTTCAGGTACAGGCTGAATAGTGGGATAATAGACACTAAATAAGAAGTGAATAAACTAACTTTTAGGTGTTTCAGGTACAGGCTGAATAGTGGGATAATAGACACTAAATAAGAAGTGAATAAACTAACTTTTAGGTGTTCCAGGTACAGGCTGAATAGTGGGATAATAGACACTAAATAAGAAGTGAATAAACTAACTTTTAGGTGTTTCAGGTACAGGCTGAATAGTGGGATAATAGACACTAAATAAGAAGTGAATAAACTAACTTTTAGGTGTTCCAGGTACAGGCTGAATAGTGGGATAATAGACACTAAATAAGAAGTGAATAAACTAACTTTTAGGTGTTCCAGGTACAGGCTGAATAGTGGGATAATAGACACTAAATAAGAAGTGAATAAACTAACTTTTAGGTGTTTCAGGTACAGGCTGAATAGTGGGATAATAGACACTAAATAAGAAGTGAATAAACTAACTTTTAGGTGTTCCAGGTACAGGCTGAATAGTGGGATAATAGACACTAAATGAGAAGTGAATAAACTAACTTTAGGTGTTCCAGGTACAGGCTGAATAGTGGGATAATAGACACTAAATGAGAAGTGAATAAACTAACTTTTAGGTGTTCCAGGTACAGGCTGAATAGTGGGATAATAGACACTAAATAAGAAGTGAATAAACTAACTTTTAGGTGTTTCAGGTACAGGCTGAATAGTGGGATAATAGACACTAAATAAGAAGTGAATAAACTAACTTTTAGGTGTTCCAGGTACAGGCTGAATAGTGGGATAATAGACACTAAATAAGAAGTGAATAAACTAACTTTTAGGTGTTTCAGGTACAGGCTGAATAGTGGGATAATAGACACTAAATAAGAAGTGAATAAACTAACTTTTAGGTGTTCCAGGTACAGGCTGAATAGTGGGATAATAGACACTAAATAAGAAGTGAATAAACTAACTTTTAGGTGTTTCAGGTACAGGCTGAATAGTGGGATAATAGACACTAAATAAGAAGTGAATAAACTAACTTTTAGGTGTTCCAGGTACAGGCTGAATAGTGGGATAATAGACACTAAATAAGAAGTGAATAAACTAACTTTTAGGTGTTTCAGGTACAGGCTGAATAGTGGGATAATAGACACTAAATAAGAAGTGAATAAACTAACTTTTAGGTGTTCCAGGTACAGGCTGAATAGTGGGATAATAGACACTAAATAAGAAGTGAATAAACTAACTTTTAGGTGTTTCAGGTACAGGCTGAATAGTGGGATAATAGACACTAAATAAGAAGTGAATAAACTAACTTTTAGGTGTTTCAGGTACAGGCTGAATAGTGGGATAATAGACACTAAATAAGAAGTGAATAAACTAACTTTTAGGTGTTCCAGGTACAGGCTGAATAGTGGGATAATAGACACTAAATAAGAAGTGAATAAACTAACTTTTAGGTGTTCCAGGTACAGGCTGAATAGTGGGATAATAGACACTAAATAAGAAGTGAATAAACTAACTTTTAGGTGTTCCAGGTACAGGCTGAATAGTGGGATAATAGACACTAAATAAGAAGTGAATAAACTAACTTTTAGGTGTTTCAGGTACAGGCTGAATAGTGGGATAATAGACACTAAATAAGAAGTGAATAAACTAACTTTTAGGTGTTTCAGGTACAGGCTGAATAGTGGGATAATAGACACTAAATAAGAAGTGAATAAACTAACTTTTAGGTGTTTCAGGTACAGGCTGAATAGTGGGATAATAGACACTAAATAAGAAGTGAATAAACTAACTTTTAGGTGTTTCAGGTACAGGCTGAATAGTGGGATAATAGACACTAAATAAGAAGTGAATAAACTAACTTTTAGGTGTTTCAGGTACAGGCTGAATAGTGGGATAATAGACACTAAATAAGAAGTGAATAAACTAACTTTTAGGTGTTCCAGGTACAGGCTGAATAGTGGGATAATAGACACTAAATAAGAAGTGAATAAACTAACTTTTAGGTGTTTCAGGTACAGGCTGAATAGTGGGATAATAGACACTAAATAAGAAGTGAATAAACTAACTTTTAGGTGTTCCAGGTACAGGCTGAATAGTGGGATAATAGACACTAAATAAGAAGTGAATAAACTAACTTTTAGGTGTTTCAGGTACAGGCTGAATAGTGGGATAATAGACACTAAATAAGAAGTGAATAAACTAACTTTTAGGTGTTTCAGGTACAGGCTGAATAGTGGGATAATAGACACTAAATAAGAAGTGAATAAACTAACTTTTAGGTGTTCCAGGTACAGGCTGAATAGTGGGATAATAGACACTAAATAAGAAGTGAATAAACTAACTTTTAGGTGTTTCAGGTACAGGCTGAATAGTGGGATAATAGACACTAAATAAGAAGTGAATAAACTAACTTTTAGGTGTTCCAGGTACAGGCTGAATAGTGGGATAATAGACACTAAATGAGAAGTGAATAAACTAACTTTTAGGTGTTCCAGGTACAGGCTGAATAGTGGGATAATAGACACTAAATAAGAAGTGAATAAACTAACTTTTAGGTGTTTCAGGTACAGGCTGAATAGTGGGATAATAGACACTAAATAAGAAGTGAATAAACTAACTTTTAGGTGTTCCAGGTACAGGCTGAATAGTGGGATAATAGACACTAAATGAGAAGTGAATAAACTAACTTTTAGGTGTTCCAGGTACAGGCTGAATAGTGGGATAATAGACACTAAATGAGAAGTGAATAAACTAACTTTTAGGTGTTCCAGGTACAGGCTGAATAGTGGGATAATAGACACTAAATAAGAAGTGAATAAACTAACTTTTAGGTGTTTCAGGTACAGGCTGAATAGTGGGATAATAGACACTAAATAAGAAGTGAATAAACTAACTTTTAGGTGTTTCAGGTACAGGCTGAATAGTGGGATAATAGACACTAAATAAGAAGTGAATAAACTAACTTTTAGGTGTTTCAGGTACAGGCTGAATAGTGGGATAATAGACACTAAATAAGAAGTGAATAAACTAACTTTTAGGTGTTTCAGGTACAGGCTGAATAGTGGGATAATAGACACTAAATGAGAAGTGAATAAACTAACTTTTAGGTGTTCCAGGTACAGGCTGAATAGTGGGATAATAGACACTGAATAAGAAGTGAATAAACTAACTTTTAGGTGTTTCAGGTACAGGCTGAATAGTGGGATAATAGACACTAAATAAGAAGTGAATAAACTAACTTTTAGGTGTTCCAGGTACAGGCTGAATAGTGGGATAATAGACACTAAATAAGAAGTGAATAAACTAACTTTTAGGTGTTTCAGGTACAGGCTGAATAGTGGGATAATAGACACTAAATAAGAAGTGAATAAACTAACTTTTAGGTGTTTCAGGTACAGGCTGAATAGTGGGATAATAGACACTAAATAAGAAGTGAATAAACTAACTTTTAGGTGTTCCAGGTACAGGCTGAATAGTGGGATAATAGACACTAAATGAGAAGTGAATAAACTAACTTTTAGGTGTTCCAGGTACAGGCTGAATAGTGGGATAATAGACACTAAATAAGAAGTGAATAAACTAACTTTTAGGTGTTTCAGGTACAGGCTGAATAGTGGGATAATAGACACTAAATAAGAAGTGAATAAACTAACTTTTAGGTGTTTCAGGTACAGGCTGAATAGTGGGATAATAGACACTAAATAAGAAGTGAATAAACTAACTTTTAGGTGTTTCAGGTACAGGCTGAATAGTGGGATAATAGACACTAAATAAGAAGTGAATAAACTAACTTTTAGGTGTTTCCAGGTACAGGCTGAATAGTGGGATAATAGACACTAAATAAGAAGTGAATAAACTAACTTTTAGGTGTTTCAGGTACAGGCTGAATAGTGGGATAATAGACACTAAATAAGAAGTGAATAAACTAACTTTTAGGTGTTTCAGGTACAGGCTGAATAGTGGGATAATAGACACTAAATGAGAAGTGAATAAACTAACTTTTAGGTGTTCCAGGTACAGGCTGAATAGTGGGATAATAGACACTAAATAAGAAGTGAATAAACTAACTTTTAGGTGTTTCAGGTACAGGCTGAATAGTGGGATAATAGACACTAAATAAGAAGTGAATAAACTAACTTTTAGGTGTTCCAGGTACAGGCTGAATAGTGGGATAATAGACACTAAATAAGAAGTGAATAAACTAACTTTTAGGTGTTTCAGGTACAGGCTGAATAGTGGGATAATAGACACTAAATAAGAAGTGAATAAACTAACTTTTAGGTGTTTCAGGTACAGGCTGAATAGTGGGATAATAGACACTAAATAAGAAGTGAATAAACTAACTTTTAGGTGTTCCAGGTACAGGCTGAATAGTGGGATAATAGACACTAAATAAGAAGTGAATAAACTAACTTTTAGGTGTTTCAGGTACAGGCTGAATAGTGGGATAATAGACACTAAATAAGAAGTGAATAAACTAACTTTTAGGTGTTCCAGGTACAGGCTGAATAGTGGGATAATAGACACTAAATGAGAAGTGAATAAACTAACTTTTAGGTGTTCCAGGTACAGGCTGAATAGTGGGATAATAGACACTGAATAAGAAGTGAATAAACTAACTTTTAGGTGTTTCAGGTACAGGCTGAATAGTGGGATAATAGACACTAAATAAGAAGTGAATAAACTAACTTTTAGGTGTTCCAGGTACAGGCTGAATAGTGGGATAATAGACACTAAATAAGAAGTGAATAAACTAACTTTTAGGTGTTCCAGGTACAGGCTGAATAGTGGGATAATAGACACTAAATGAGAAGTGAATAAACTAACTTTTAGGTGTTCCAGGTACAGGCTGAATAGTGGGATAATAGACACTAAATAAGAAGTGAATAAACTAACTTTTAGGTGTTTCAGGTACAGGCTGAATAGTGGGATAATAGACACTAAATGAGAAGTGAATAAACTAACTTTTAGGTGTTCCAGGTACAGGCTGAATAGTGGGATAATAGACACTAAATAAGAAGTGAATAAACTAACTTTTAGGTGTTTCAGGTACAGGCTGAATAGTGGGATAATAGACACTAAATAAGAAGTGAATAAACTAACTTTTAGGTGTTCCAGGTACAGGCTGAATAGTGGGATAATAGACACTAAATAAGAAGTGAATAAACTAACTTTTAGGTGTTTCAGGTACAGGCTGAATAGTGGGATAATAGACACTAAATGAGAAGTGAATAAACTAACTTTTAGGTGTTCCAGGTACAGGCTGAATAGTGGGATAATAGACACTGAATAAGAAGTGAATAAACTAACTTTTAGGTGTTTCAGGTACAGGCTGAATAGTGGGATAATAGACACTAAATAAGAAGTGAATAAACTAACTTTTAGGTGTTCCAGGTACAGGCTGAATAGTGGGATAATAGACACTAAATAAGAAGTGAATAAACTAACTTTTAGGTGTTTCAGGTACAGGCTGAATAGTGGGATAATAGACACTAAATAAGAAGTGAATAAACTAACTTTTAGGTGTTTCAGGTACAGGCTGAATAGTGGGATAATAGACACTAAATAAGAAGTGAATAAACTAACTTTTAGGTGTTCCAGGTACAGGCTGAATAGTGGGATAATAGACACTAAATAAGAAGTGAATAAACTAACTTTTAGGTGTTCCAGGTACAGGCTGAATAGTGGGATAATAGACACTAAATAAGAAGTGAATAAACTAACTTTTAGGTGTTTCAGGTACAGGCTGAATAGTGGGATAATAGACACTAAATAAGAAGTGAATAAACTAACTTTTAGGTGTTCCAGGTACAGGCTGAATAGTGGGATAATAGACACTAAATGAGAAGTGAATAAACTAACTTTTAGGTGTTCCAGGTACAGGCTGAATAGTGGGATAATAGACACTAAATGAGAAGTGAATAAACTAACTTTTAGGTGTTCCAGGTACAGGCTGAATAGTGGGATAATAGACACTAAATAAGAAGTGAATAAACTAACTTTTAGGTGTTTCAGGTACAGGCTGAATAGTGGGATAATAGACACTAAATAAGAAGTGAATAAACTAACTTTTAGGTGTTCCAGGTACAGGCTGAATAGTGGGATAATAGACACTAAATGAGAAGTGAATAAACTAACTTTTAGGTGTTTCAGGTACAGGCTGAATAGTGGGATAATAGACACTAAATAAGAAGTGAATAAACTAACTTTTAGGTGTTCCAGGTACAGGCTGAATAGTGGGATAATAGACACTAAATAAGAAGTGAATAAACTAACTTTTAGGTGTTTCAGGTACAGGCTGAATAGTGGGATAATAGACACTAAATAAGAAGTGAATAAACTAACTTTTAGGTGTTCCAGGTACAGGCTGAATAGTGGGATAATAGACACTAAATAAGAAGTGAATAAACTAACTTTTAGGTGTTTCAGGTACAGGCTGAATAGTGGGATAATAGACACTAAATAAGAAGTGAATAAACTAACTTTTAGGTGTTCCAGGTACAGGCTGAATAGTGGGATAATAGACACTAAATAAGAAGTGAATAAACTAACTTTTAGGTGTTTCAGGTACAGGCTGAATAGTGGGATAATAGACACTAAATGAGAAGTGAATAAACTAACTTTTAGGTGTTCCAGGTACAGGCTGAATAGTGGGATAATAGACACTAAATGAGAAGTGAATAAACTAACTTTTAGGTGTTCCAGGTACAGGCTGAATAGTGGGATAATAGACACTGAATAAGAAGTGAATAAACTAACTTTTAGGTGTTTCAGGTACAGGCTGAATAGTGGGATAATAGACACTAAATAAGAAGTGAATAAACTAACTTTTAGGTGTTTCAGGTACAGGCTGAATAGTGGGATAATAGACACTAAATAAGAAGTGAATAAACTAACTTTTAGGTGTTTCAGGTACAGGCTGAATAGTGGGATAATAGACACTAAATAAGAAGTGAATAAACTAACTTTTAGGTGTTTCAGGTACAGGCTGAATAGTGGGATAATAGACACTAAATAAGAAGTGAATAAACTAACTTTTAGGTGTTTCAGGTACAGGCTGAATAGTGGGATAATAGACACTAAATAAGAAGTGAATAAACTAACTTTTAGGTGTTTCAGGTACAGGCTGAATAGTGGGATAATAGACACTAAATGAGAAGTGAATAAACTAACTTTTAGGTGTTCCAGGTACAGGCTGAATAGTGGGATAATAGACACTGAATAAGAAGTGAATAAACTAACTTTTAGGTGTTTCAGGTACAGGCTGAATAGTGGGATAATAGACACTAAATAAGAAGTGAATAAACTAACTTTTAGGTGTTCCAGGTACAGGCTGAATAGTGGGATAATAGACACTAAATAAGAAGTGAATAAACTAACTTTTAGGTGTTTCAGGTACAGGCTGAATAGTGGGATAATAGACACTAAATAAGAAGTGAATAAACTAACTTTTAGGTGTTTCAGGTACAGGCTGAATAGTGGGATAATAGACACTAAATAAGAAGTGAATAAACTAACTTTTAGGTGTTCCAGGTACAGGCTGAATAGTGGGATAATAGACACTAAATAAGAAGTGAATAAACTAACTTTTAGGTGTTTCAGGTACAGGCTGAATAGTGGGATAATAGACACTAAATAAGAAGTGAATAAACTAACTTTTAGGTGTTCCAGGTACAGGCTGAATAGTGGGATAATAGACACTAAATGAGAAGTGAATAAACTAACTTTTAGGTGTTCCAGGTACAGGCTGAATAGTGGGATAATAGACACTAAATAAGAAGTGAATAAACTAACTTTTAGGTGTTTCAGGTACAGGCTGAATAGTGGGATAATAGACACTAAATAAGAAGTGAATAAACTAACTTTTAGGTGTTCCAGGTACAGGCTGAATAGTGGGATAATAGACACTAAATGAGAAGTGAATAAACTAACTTTTAGGTGTTCCAGGTACAGGCTGAATAGTGGGATAATAGACACTAAATAAGAAGTGAATAAACTAACTTTTAGGTGTTCCAGGTACAGGCTGAATAGTGGGATAATAGACACTAAATAAGAAGTGAATAAACTAACTTTTAGGTGTTTCAGGTACAGGCTGAATAGTGGGATAATAGACACTAAATAAGAAGTGAATAAACTAACTTTTAGGTGTTTCAGGTACAGGCTGAATAGTGGGATAATAGACACTAAATAAGAAGTGAATAAACTAACTTTTAGGTGTTTCAGGTACAGGCTGAATAGTGGGATAATAGACACTAAATAAGAAGTGAATAAACTAACTTTTAGGTGTTTCAGGTACAGGCTGAATAGTGGGATAATAGACACTAAATGAGAAGTGAATAAACTAACTTTTAGGTGTTTCAGGTACAGGCTGAATAGTGGGATAATAGACACTAAATAAGAAGTGAATAAACTAACTTTTAGGTGTTTCAGGTACAGGCTGAATAGTGGGATAATAGACACTAAATAAGAAGTGAATAAACCTTTTAGGTGTTTCAGGTACAGGCTGAATAGTGGGATAATAGACACTAAATAAGAAGTGAATAAACTAACTTTTAGGTGTTTCAGGTACAGGCTGAATAGTGGGATAATAGACACTAAATAAGAAGTGAATAAACTAACTTTTAGGTGTTCCAGGTACAGGCTGAATAGTGGGATAATAGACACTAAATGAGAGTGAATAAACTAAATCCAGGTACAGGCTGAATAGTGGGATAATAAGAAGTGAATAAACTAACTTTTAGGTGTTTCAGGTACAGGCTGAATAGTGGGATAATAGACACTAAATAAGAAGTGAATAAACTAACTTTTAGGTGTTTCAGGTACAGGCTGAATAGTGGGATAATAGACACTAAATGAGAAGTGAATAAACTAACTTTTAGGTGTTCCAGGTACAGGCTGAATAGTGGGATAATAGACACTGAATAAGAAGTGAATAAACTAACTTTTAGGTGTTTCAGGTACAGGCTGAATAGTGGGATAATAGACACTAAATAAGAAGTGAATAAACTAACTTTTAGGTGTTCCAGGTACAGGCTGAATAGTGGGATAATAGACACTAAATAGAAGTGAATAAACTAACTTTTAGGTGTTTCAGGTACAGGCTGAATAGTGGGATAATAGACACTAAATAAGAAGTGAATAAACTAACTTTTAGGTGTTTCAGGTACAGGCTGAATAGTGGGATAATAGACACTAAATAAGAAGTGAATAAACTAACTTTTAGGTGTTCCAGGTACAGGCTGAATAGTGGGATAATAGACACTAAATGAGAAGTGAATAAACTAACTTTTAGGTGTTCCAGGTACAGGCTGAATAGTGGGATAATAGACACTGAATAAGAAGTGAATAAACTAACTTTTAGGTGTTTCAGGTACAGGCTGAATAGTGGGATAATAGACACTAAATAAGAAGTGAATAAACTAACTTTTAGGTGTTTCAGGTACAGGCTGAATAGTGGGATAATAGACACTAAATAAGAAGTGAATAAACTAACTTTTAGGTGTTTCAGGTACAGGCTGAATAGTGGGATAATAGACACTAAATAAGAAGTGAATAAACTAACTTTTAGGTGTTTCAGGTACAGGCTGAATAGTGGGATAATAGACACTAAATAAGAAGTGAATAAACTAACTTTTAGGTGTTTCAGGTACAGGCTGAATAGTGGGATAATAGACACTAAATAAGAAGTGAATAAACTAACTTTTAGGTGTTTCAGGTACAGGCTGAATAGTGGGATAATAGACACTAAATGAGAAGTGAATAAACTAACTTTTAGGTGTTTCAGGTACAGGCTGAATAGTGGGATAATAGACACTAAATAAGAAGTGAATAAACTAACTTTTAGGTGTTTCAGGTACAGGCTGAATAGTGGGATAATAGACACTAAATAAGAAGTGAATAAACTAACTTTTAGGTGTTCCAGGTACAGGCTGAATAGTGGGATAATAGACACTAAATAAGAAGTGAATAAACTAACTTTTAGGTGTTTCAGGTACAGGCTGAATAGTGGGATAATAGACACTAAATAAGAAGTGAATAAACTAACTTTTAGGTGTTTCAGGTACAGGCTGAATAGTGGGATAATAGACACTAAATAAGAAGTGAATAAACTAACTTTTAGGTGTTCCAGGTACAGGCTGAATAGTGGGATAATAGACACTAAATAAGAGTGAATAAACTAACTTTTAGGTGTTTCAGGTACAGGCTGAATAGTGGGATAATAGACACTAAATAAGAAGTGAATAAACTAACTTTTAGGTGTTCCAGGTACAGGCTGAATAGTGGGATAATAGACACTAAATAAGAAGTGAATAAACTAACTTTTAGGTGTTCCAGGTACAGGCTGAATAGTGGGATAATAGACACTGAATAAGAAGTGAATAAACTAACTTTTAGGTGTTTCAGGTACAGGCTGAATAGTGGGATAATAGACACTAAATAAGAAGTGAATAAACTAACTTTTAGGTGTTCCAGGTACAGGCTGAATAGTGGGATAATAGACACTAAATGAGAAGTGAATAAACTAACTTTTAGGTGTTCCAGGTACAGGCTGAATAGTGGGATAATAGACACTAAATAAGAAGTGAATAAACTAACTTTTAGGTGTTCCAGGTACAGGCTGAATAGTGGGATAATAGACACTAAATAAGAAGTGAATAAACTAACTTTTAGGTGTTTCAGGTACAGGCTGAATAGTGGGATAATAGACACTAAATGAGAAGTGAATAAACTAACTTTTAGGTGTTTCAGGTACAGGCTGAATAGTGGGATAATAGACACTAAATAAGAAGTGAATAAACTAACTTTTAGGTGTTTCAGGTACAGGCTGAATAGTGGGATAATAGACACTAAATAAGAAGTGAATAAACTAACTTTTAGGTGTTCCAGGTACAGGCTGAATAGTGGGATAATAGACACTAAATGAGAAGTGAATAAACTAACTTTTAGGTGTTTCAGGTACAGGCTGAATAGTGGGATAATAGACACTAAATAAGAAGTGAATAAACTAACTTTTAGGTGTTCCAGGTACAGGCTGAATAGTGGGATAATAGACACTAAATAAGAAGTGAATAAACTAACTTTTAGGTGTTTCAGGTACAGGCTGAATAGTGGGATAATAGACACTAAATAAGAAGTGAATAAACTAACTTTTAGGTGTTCCAGGTACAGGCTGAATAGTGGGATAATAGACACTAAATAAGAAGTGAATAAACTAACTTTTAGGTGTTTCAGGTACAGGCTGAATAGTGGGATAATAGACACTAAATAAGAAGTGAATAAACTAACTTTTAGGTGTTTCAGGTACAGGCTGAATAGTGGGATAATAGACACTAAATAAGAAGTGAATAAACTAACTTTTAGGTGTTCCAGGTACAGGCTGAATAGTGGGATAATAGACACTAAATGAGAAGTGAATAAACTAACTTTTAGGTGTTCCAGGTACAGGCTGAATAGTGGGATAATAGACACTGAATAAGAAGTGAATAAACTAACTTTTAGGTGTTTCAGGTACAGGCTGAATAGTGGGATAATAGACACTAAATAAGAGTGAATAAACTAACTTTTAGGTGTTCCAGGTACAGGCTGAATAGTGGGATAATAGACACTAAATGAGAAGTGAATAAACTAACTTTTAGGTGTTCCAGGTACAGGCTGAATAGTGGGATAATAGACACTAAATGAGAAGTGAA
Organism: Tachypleus tridentatus; assembly: GCF_004210375.1. Taxonomy (NCBI): domain Eukaryota; kingdom Metazoa; phylum Arthropoda; class Merostomata; order Xiphosura; family Limulidae; genus Tachypleus; species Tachypleus tridentatus. Next base: position 132,224,930 of record NC_134826.1, read on the forward strand.
TAAACTAACTTTTAGGTGTTCCAGGTACAGGCTGAATAGTGGGATAATAGACACTAAATAAGAAGTGAATAAACTAACTTTTAGGTGTTTCAGGTACAGGCTGAATAGTGGGATAATAGACACTAAATAAGAAGTGAATAAACTAACTTTTAGGTGTTCCAGGTACAGGCTGAATAGTGGGATAATAGACACTAAATAAGAAGTGAATAAACTAACTTTTAGGTGTTTCAGGTACAGGCTGAATAGTGGGATAATAGACACTAAATAAGAAGTGAATAAACTAACTTTTAGGTGTTCCAGGTACAGGCTGAATAGTGGGATAATAGACACTAAATAAGAAGTGAATAAACTAACTTTTAGGTGTTTCAGGTACAGGCTGAATAGTGGGATAATAGACACTAAATAAGAAGTGAATAAACTAACTTTTAGGTGAATTAACTTTTAGGTGTTTCAGGTACAGGCTGAATAGTGGGATAATAGACACTAAATAAGAAGTGAATAAACTAACTTTTAGGTGTTCCAGGTACAGGCTGAATAGTGGGATAATAGACACTAAATAAGAAGTGAATAAACTAACTTTTTTAGGTGTTACAGGTACAGGCTGAATAGTGGGATAATAGACACTAAATAGAAGTGAATAAACTAACTTTTAGGTGTTTCAGGTACAGGCTGAATAGTGGGATAATAGACACTAAATAATCCAGGTACAGGCTGAATAGTGGGATAATAGAAGTGAATAAACTAACTTTTAGGTGTTTCAGGTACAGGCTGAATAGTGGGATAATAGACACTAAATAAGAAGTGAATAAACTAACTTTTAGGTGTTTCAGGTACAGGCTGAATAGTGGGATAATAGACACTAAATAAGAAGTGAATAAACTAACTTTTAGGTGTTTCAGGTACAGGCTGAATAGTGGGATAATAGACACTAAATAAGAAGTGAATAAACTAACTTTTAGGTGTTTCAGGTACAGGCTGAATAGTGGGATAATAGACACTAAATAAGAAGTGAATAAACTAACTTTTAGGTGTTTCAGGTACAGGCTGAATAGTGGGATAATAGACACTAAATAAGAAGTGAATAAACTAACTTTTAGGTGTTTCCAGGTACAGGCTGAATAGTGGGATAATAGACACTAAATGAGAAGTGAATAAACTAACTTTTAGGTGTTCCAGGTACAGGCTGAATAGTGGGATAATAGACACTAAATAAGAAGTGAATAAACTAACTTTTAGGTGTTTCAGGTACAGGCTGAATAGTGGGATAATAGACACTAAATAAGAAGTGAATAAACTAACTTTTAGGTGTTTCAGGTACAGGCTGAAATAGTGGGATAATAGACACTAAATAAGAAGTGAATAAACTAACTTTTAGGTGTTTCCAGGTACAGGCTGAATAGTGGGATAATAGACACTAAATAAGAAGTGAATAAACTAACTTTTAGGTGTTTCAGGTACAGGCTGAATAGTGGGATAATAGACACTAAATAAGAAGTGAATAAACTAACTTTTAGGTGTTTCCAGGTACAGGCTGAATAGTGGGATAATAGACACTAAATAAGAAGTGAATAAACTAACTTTTAGGTGTTTCAGGTACAGGCTGAATAGTGGGATAATAGACACTAAATAAAGTGAATAAACTAACTTTTAGGTGTTCCAGGTACAGGCTGAATAGTGGGATAATAGACACTAAATGAAGAAGTGAATAAACTAACTTTTAGGTGTTTCAGGTACAGGCTGAATAGTGGGATAATAGACACTAAATAAGAAGTGAATAAACTAACTTTTAGGTGTTCCAGGTACAGGCTGAATAGTGGGATAATAGACACTAAATAGAAGTGAATAAACTAACTTTTAGGTGTTCCAGGTACAGGCTGAATAGTGGGATAATAGACACTAAATGAGAAGTGAATAAACTAACTTTTAGGTGTTCCAGGTACAGGCTGAATAGTGGGATAATAGACACTAAATAAGAAGTGAATAAACTAACTTTTAGGTGTTTCAGGTACAGGCTGAATAGTGGGATAATAGACACTGAATAAGAAGTGAATAAACTAACTTTTAGGTGTTTCAGGTACAGGCTGAATAGTGGGATAATAGACACTAAATAAGAAGTGAATAAACTAACTTTTAGGTGTTTCAGGTACAGGCTGAATAGTGGGATAATAGACACTAAATAAGAAGTGAATAAAACTTTTAGGTGTTTCAGGTACAGGCTGAATAGTGGGATAATAGGCTAAATGAATAGGTGTTTCCAGGTTTGAAGGCCAATAGTGGGATAAGACACTAAATAGAAGTGAATAAACTAACTTTTAGGTGTTCCAAGGTACAGGCTGAATAGTGGGATAATAGACACTGAGGCTGAAGTGAATAAAACTAACTTTTAGGTGTTTGGGGGTACAGGCTGAATAGTGGGATATAGACACTGAATAAAGTGAATAAACTAACTTTTAGATGTTTCAGGTACAGGCTGAATAGTGGGATAATAGACACTAAATAAGAAGTGAATAAACTAACTTTTAGGTGTTTCCAGGTACAGGCTGAATAGTGGGATAATAGACACTAAATAAGAAGTGAATAAACTAACTTTTAGGTGTTTTCAGGTACAGGCTGAATAGTGGGATAATAGACACTAAATAAGAGAAGTGAATAAACTAACTTTTAGGTGTTTCCAGGTACAGGCTGAATAGTGGGATAATAGACACTAAATAAGAAGTGAATAAACTAACTTTGGAGGTGTTTCCAGGTACAGGCTGAATAGTGGGATAATAGACACTGAATAAGAAGTGAATAAACTAACTTTTAGGTGTTTCAGGTACAGGCTGAATAGTGGGATAATAGACACTAAATGAGAAGTGAATAAACTAACTTTTAGGTGTTTCAGGTACAGGCTGAATAGTGGGATAATAGACACTAAATAAGAAGTGAATAAACTAACTTTTAGGTGTTTCAGGTACAGGCTGAATAGTGGGATAATAGACACTAAATAAGAAGTGAATAAACTAACTTTTAGGTGTTTCAGGTACAGGCTGAATAGTGGGATAATAGACACTAAATAAGAAGTGAATAAACTAACTTTTAGGTGTTTCAGGTACAGGCTGAATAGTGGGATAATAGACACTAAATAAGAAGTGAATAAACTAACTTTTAGGTGTTTCAGGTACAGGCTGAATAGTGGGATAATAGACACTAGAGAGAGTGAAAAACTAACTTTTAGGTGTTCCAGGTACAGGCTGAATAGTGGGATAATAGACACTGAATAAGAAGTGAATAAACTAACTTTTAGGTGTTTCAGGTACAGGCTGAATAGTGGGATAATAGACACTAAATAAGAAGTGAATAAACTAACTTTTAGATGGTCCAGGTACAGGCTGAATAGTGGGATAATAGACACTAAATAAGAAATGAATAAACTAACTTTTAGGTGTTTCAAGGTACAGGCTGAATAGTGGGATAATAGACACTAAATAAAAGTGAATAAACTAACTTTTAGGTGTTTCAGGTACAGGCTGAATAGTGGGATAATAGACACTAAATAAGAAGTGAATAAACTAACTTTTAGGTGTTCCAGGTACAGGCTGAATAGTGGGATAATAGACACTAAATAAGAAGTGAATAAACTAACTTTTAGGTGTTCCAGGTACAGGCTGAATAGTGGTGGGATAATAGACACTAAATAAGAAGTGAATAAACTAACTTTTAGGTGTTTCAGGTACAGGCTGAATAGTGGGATAATGGACACTAAATGAGAAGTGAATAAACTAACTTTTAGGTGTTCCAGGTACAGGCTGAATAATTGGGATAATAGACACTTTGAATAAGAGTGAATAATAAACTAACTTTTAGGTGTTTCAGGTACAGGCTGAATAGTGGGATAATAGACACTAAATAAGAGGTGAATAAACTAACTTTTAGGTGTTCCAGGTACAGGCTGAATAGGTGGGATAATAGACACTAAATGAGGAAGTGAATAAACTAACTTTTAGGTGTTCCAAATACAGGCTGAATAGTGGGATAATAGACACTAAATGAAGTGAAGAAAACTAACTTTTGGTGTGCTTCCAGGTACAGGCTGAATAGTGGGATAATAGACACTAAATAGGAAAAGTGAATAAACTAACTTTTTAGGTGTTTCAGGTACACAGGCTGAATAGTGGGATAATAGACACTAAATGAAGAAGTGAATAAACTAACTTTTAGGTGTTGCAGGTACAGGCTGAATAGTGGGATAATAGACACTAAATAAGAAGTGAATAAACTAACTTTTAGGTGTTCAGGTACAGGCTGAATAGTGGGATAATAGACACTAAATAAGAAGTGAATAAACTAACTTTTAGGTGTTCCAGGTACAGGCTGAATAGTGGGATAAATATACACTAAATGAGAGTGAATAAACTAACTTTTTTGGTGTTTTCCAGGTACAGGCTGAATAGTGGGATAATAGACACTAAATGAGGAAATAGATAAACTAACTTTTAGGTGTTCAGGCACAGGCTGAATAGTGGGATAATAGACACTAAATGAGAAGTGAATAAACCAACTTTTAGGTGTTTCCAGGTACAGGCTGAATAGTGGGATAATAGACACTAAATAAGAAGTGAATAAACTAACTTTTAGGTGTTTCAGGTACAGGCTGAATAGTGGGATAATAGACACTAAATAAGAAGTGAATAAACTAACTTTTAAGGTGTTTCAGGTACAGGCTGAATAGTGGATAATAGACACTAAATAAGAAGTGAATAAACTAAACTTTTGGGTGGTGTTTCCAGGTACAGGCTGAATAGTGGGATAAACTAACTTTTAGGTTCAAACCAGACACTGAATAGTGGGATAATAGACAATAAATACAAGTGAATAAACTAACTTTTAGGTGTTCCAGGTACAGGCTGAATATTGGGATAATAGACACTAAATGGGAAGTGAATAAACTAACTTTTTAGGTGTTCCAGGTACAGGCTGAATAGTGGGATAATAGACACTAAATAGGGAAGTGAATAAACTAACTTTAGGTGTTTCAGGTACAGGCTGAATAGTGGGATAATAGACACTAAATAAGTAGTGAATAAACTAACTTTAGGTGTTTCAGGTACAGGCTGAATAGTGGGATAATAGACACTAAATGAGAAGTGAATAAACTAACTTTGCAGGTGCCGTGTTTCAGGGCAGGCTGAATGGTGAGTGATGGGATGGGATAGGAGCACCTAAATAAGAAGTGAATAAACCAACTTTTAGGTGTTTCCAGGTACA